>NC_041383.1:735938496-735998432 GCF_002162155.2 Triticum dicoccoides | reverse complement strand
GACACCGGGGCTCCTCGTCATCATCACTGTGCAGCCCCTTGTCCTTGTTCTCGGCATTTATCTTGCCGGCCTGTTTGAACACCCAGCAATCTCTATTAGTGTGATTGGCTGGTTTATCAGGGGTGCCGTGAATCTGGCAATAAGAGAGGGGAGTGCATCTACATACCCTTGTAGATCGCGAGCGGAAGCATTCAAGAGAACGAGGTTGAGGTAGTCGTACTCGTCGTGATCCAAATCACCGGAGATCCTAGCGCCGAACGGACATCACCTCCGCGTTCAACACACGTACGGCCAGCATGACATCTCCTCCTTCTTGATCCAGCAAGGGGGAAGGAGAGGTTGATGAAGATCCAGTAACACGACGGCGTGGTGGTGGATGCAGCAGGGATCCCGGCAGGGCTTCGCCAAGCGTCTGCGGGAGAGAGAGGTGTAGCAAGGGGGAAGGGAGGCGCCAAGTGCAAGGGTCCGGCTGCCCTCCCTCCCCCCCTCTATATATAGGGTCCCCAGGGGGGCGCCAGCCCTAGGAGATGGGATCTCCTAGGGGGGGCGGCGGCCAAGGGGGGTGCCTTGCCCCCCAAGGCAAGTGGAGGCGCCCCCTTCCCTAGGGTTCCCAACCCTAGGCACAGGGGGCCCCCAAGGGGGGGCGCACCAGCCCACCAGGGGCTGGTTCCCCTCCCACTTCAGCCCATGGGGACCTCCGGGATAGGTGGCCCCACCTGGTGGACCCCTGGGACCCTTCCGGTGGTCCCGATACAATACCGGTGACCCCCGAAACTTTCCCGATGGCGGAAACTCGACTTCCCATATATAATTCTTTACCTCCGGACCATTCCGAAACTCCACGTGACGTCCGGGATCTCATCCGGGACTCCGAACAACATTCGGTTTGCTGCATACTAATATCTCTACAACCCTAGCGTCACCGAACCTTAAGTGTGTAGACCCTACGGGTTCGGGAGACACGTAGACATGACTGAGACGGCTCTCCGGTCAATAACCAACAGCGGGATCTAGATACCCATGTTGGCTCCCACATGCTCCTCGATGATCTCATCGGATGAACCACGATGCCGAGGATTCAAGCAACCCCGTATACAATTCCCTTTGTCAATCGGTATGTTACTTGCCCGAGATTCGATCGTCGGTATCCCAATACCTCGTTCAATCTCGTTACCGGCAAGTCACTTTACTCGTACCGTAATGCATGATCCCGTGACCAGACACTTGGTCACTTTGATCTCATTATGATGATGCATTACTGAGTGGGCCTAGAGATACCTCTCCGTCATACAGAGTGACAAATCCCAGTCTCGATCCGTGTCAACCCAACAGACACTTTTGGAGATACCCGTAGTATACCTTTATAGTCACCCAGTTACGTTGTGACGTTTGGTACACCCAAAGCACTCCTATGATATCCGGGAGTTACATGATCTCATGGTTTAAGGAAAAGATACTTGACATTGGAAAAGCTCTAGCAAACGAACTACACGATCTTGTGCTATGCTTAGGATTGGGTCTTGTCCATCACATCATTATCCTAATGATGTGATCTCGTTATCAATGACATCCAATGTCCATAGTCAGGAAACCATGACTATCTATTGATCAACGAGCTAGTCAACTAGAGGCTCACTAGGGACATGTTGTGGTATATGTATTCACACGTGTATTACGATTTTCGAATAATACAATTATAGCATGAATAAAGACAATTATCATGAACAAGGAAATATAATAATAATCCCTTTATTATTGCCTCTAGGGCATATTTCCAATAGTGTCCCACTTGCACTAGAGTCAATAATCTAGTTACATTGTGATGAATCGAACACCCATAGAGTTCTGGTGTTGATCATGTTTTGCTCGCGGAAGAGGTTTAGTCAACGGATCTGTGACATTCAGATCCGTATGTACTTTGCAAATATCTATGTCTCCATCTTGAACATTTTCACGGATGGAGTTGAAACGATGCTTGATGTGCCTGGTCTTCTTGTGAAACCTGGGCTCCTTGGCAAGGGCAATAGCTCCAGTGTTGTCACAGAAGAGAGTGATCAGCCCCGATGCATTGGGTATGACTCCTAGGTCGGTGATGAACTCCTTCATCCATATTGCTTCGTGCGCTGCCTCCGAGGCTGCCATGTACTCCGCTTCACATGTAGATCCCGCCACGACGCTCTGCTTGCAATTGCACCAGCTTACTGCTCCACGATTCAACATATACACGTATCCGGTTTGTGACTTAGAGTCATCTAGATCTATGTCGAAGCTAGCATCGACGTAACCCTTTATGACGAGCTCTTCGTCACCTCCATAAACGAGAAACATGTCCTTTGTCCTTTTCAGGTACTTCAGGATATTCTTGACTGCTGTCCAGTGTTCCTTGCCGGGATTACTTTGGTACTTTCCTACCAAACTTACGGCAAGGCTTACATCAGGTCTGGTACACAGCATGGCATACATAATAGATCCTATGGCTGAGGCATAGGGGATGACACTCATCTCTTCTATATCTTCTGCCGTGGTCGGGCATTGAGCTGAGCTCAATCTCACACCTTGCAATACAGGCAAGAACCCTTTCTTGGAATGATCCATATTGAACTTCTTCAATATCTTATCAAGGTATGTGCTTTGTGAAAGACCTATGAGGCGTCTTGATCTATCCCTATAGATCTTGATGCCTAATATGTAAGAAGCTTCTCCAAGGTCCTTCATTGAAAAACACTTATTCAAGTAGGCCTTAATGCTGTCCAATAGTTCTATATCATTTCCCATCAAAAGTATGTCATCTAAATATAATATGAGAAATGCTACAGAGCTCCCACTCACTTTCTTGTAAACGCAGGCTTCTCCATAAGTCTGCATAAACCCAAACGCTTTGATCATCTCATCAAAGCGAATGTTCCAACTTCGAGATGCTTGCACCAGCCCATAAATGGATCGCTAGAGCTTGCACACCTTGTTAGCATTCTTAGGATCGACAAAACCTTCTGGCTGCATCATATACAGTTCTTCCTTAAGATAGCCGTTAAGGAATGCCGTTTTGACGTCCATCTGCCATATCTCATAATCATAGTATGCGGCAATTGCTAACATGATTCGGACGGACTTTAGCTTCTCTACGGGAGAGAATGTCTCATCGTAGTCAACCCCTTGAACTTGTCGATAACCCTTAGCAACAAGTCGAGCTTTATAGATGGTAACATTACCATCCGCGTTTGTCTTCTTCTTAAAGATCCATTTATTTTCTATCGCTCGCCGATCATCGGCAAGTCTGTCAAAGTCCATACTTTGTTTTCATACATGGATTCTATCTCGGATTGCATGGCTTCAAGCCATTTGTTGGAATCTGGGCCCTCCATCGCTTCTTCATAGTTCGAAGGTTCACCGTTGTCTAACAACATGATTTCCAGGACAGGGTTGCCATACCACTCCGGTGTGGAACGTGTCCTTGTGGACCTACAAAGTTCAGTAGCAACTTGATCTGAAGTACCTTGATCATCATCATTAATTTCCTCTCCGGTCAGTGTAGGCACCACAGGAACATTTTCCTGAGCTGCACTACTTTCCGGTTCAAGAGGTAGTACTTCATCGAGTTCTACTTTCCACCCACTTACTCCTTTCGAGAGAAACTCTTTTTCCAGAAAGGATCCGTTCTTGGCAACAAAGATCTTGCCTTCGGATCTAAGGTAGAAGGTATACCCAATGGTTTCCTTACGGTATCCTATGAAGACGCATTTTTCCGACTTGGGTTTGAGCTTTTCAGGTTGAAGTTTCTTGACATAAGCATCGCATCCCCAAACTTTTAGAAACGACAGCTTAGGTTTCTTCCCAAACCATAATTCATACGGTGTCGTCTCAACGGATTTAGACGAAGCCCTATTTAAAGTGAATGTAGCTGTCTCTAGAGCGTATCCCCAAAATGATAGCGGTAGATCGGTAAGAGACATGATAGATCACACCATATCCAATAGAGTGTGATTACGACGTTCGGACACACCGTTACGCTGGGGTGTTCCAGGCGGCGTGAGTTGTGAAACGATTCCACATTTCCTTAAGTGCGTACCAAATTCATGACTTAAATATTCTCCTCCACGATCTGATCGTAAGAACTTTATCTTTCGGTCACGTTGATTCTCTACCTCATTCTGAAATTCCTTGAACTTTTCAAAGGTCTCAGACTTGTGTTTCATCAAGTAGACATACCCATATCTACTCAAGTCATTAGTGAGAGTGAGAACATAACGATATCCTCTGCGAGCCTCAACGCTCATTGGACCGCACACATCGGTATGTATGATTTCCAATAAGTTGGTTGCTCGCTCCATTGTTCCGGAGAACAGAGTCTTGGTCATTTTGCCCATGAGGCATGGTTCGCATGTGTCAAATGATTCATAATCGAGAGACTCTAAAAGTCCATCAGCATGGAGCTTCTTCATGCGCTTGACACCAATGTGACCAAGGCGGCAGTGCCACAAGTATGTGGGACTATCATTATCAACTTTACATCTTTTGGTATTCACACTATGAATATGTGTAACATTACGTTCGAGATTCATTAAGAATAAGCCATTGACTATCGGGGCATGACCATAAAACATATCTCTCATATAAATAGAACAACCATTATTCTCGGATTTAAATGAGTAGCCATCTCGTATTAAACGAGATCCAGATACAATGTTCATGCTCAAACTTGGCACTAAATAACAATTATTGAGGTTTAAAACTAATCCCGTAGGTAAATGCAGAGGTAGCGTGCCGACGACGATCACATCGACCTTGGAACCATTCCCGACGTGCATCGTCACCTCGTCCTTCGCCAGTCTCCGCTTATTCCGCATCTCCTGCTTTGAGTTACAAATATGAGCAACGACACCGGTATCAAATACCCAGGAGCTACTACGAGCACTGGTAAGGTACACATCAATTACATGTATATCACATATACCTTTAGTGTTGCCGGCCTTCTTGTCCGCTAAGTATTTGGGGCGGTTCCACTTCCAGTGACCCTTCCCTTTGCAATAAAAGCACTCAGTTTCAGGCTTGGGTCCATTTTTTGACTTCTTCTCGGCAACTGGCTTACCGGGCGCCGCAACATCCTTGCCGTCCTTCTTGAAGTTCTTCTTACCCTTGCCTTTCTTGAACTTGGTGGTTTTATTGACCATCAACACTTGATGTTCCTTTTTGATTTCTGCCTCTGTTGACTTTAGCATTGAAAATACTTCAGGAATAGTTTTCACCATCCCCTGCATATTGTAGTTCATCACAAAGCTCTTGTAGCTCGGTGGGAGCGACTGAAGGATTCTGTCAATGACCGCCTTGTCCGGGAGGTTAATGTCCAGCTGGGACAGGCGGTTGTGCAACCTAGACATTTTGAGTATGTGCTCACTGACAGAACTATTTTCCTCCATCTTACAACTATAGAACTTGTCAGAGACTTCATATCTCTCGACCCGGGCGTGAGCTTGGAAAACCATTTTCAGCTCCTCGAACATCTCATATGCTCCGTGTTTCTCAAAACGCTTTTGGAGCCCCGGCTCTAAGCTGTAAAGCATGCCACACTGAACGAGGGAGTAATCATCAGCACGTGACTGCCAAGCGTTCATAACGTCTTGGTTCTCTGGGATGGGTGCTTCACCTAGCGGTCCTTCTAGGACATATGCTTTCTTGGCAGCTATGAGGATGATCCTCAGGTTCCGGACCCAGTCCGTATAGTTGCTGCCATCATCTTTCAGCTTGGTTTTCTCTAGGAACGCGTTGAAGTTCATGTTGACATGAGCGTTGGCCATTTGATCTACAAGACATTTTTGCAAAGATTTTAGACTAAGTTCATGATAATTAAGTTCATCTAATCAAATTATTTAATGAACTCCCACTCAGATTAGACATCCCTCTAGTCATCTAAGTGTTACATGATCCGAGTCGACTAGGCCGTGTCCGATCATCACGTGAGACGGACTAGTCATCATCGGTGAACATCTCCATGTTGATTGTATCTTTCATACGACTCATGTTAGACCTTTCGGTCTCTTGTGTTCCGAGGCCATGTCTGTACATGCTAGGCTCGTCAAGTTAACCTAAGTGTTTTGCATGTGTAAATCTGCCTTACACCCGTTGTATGTGAACGTTAGAATCTATCACACCCGATCATCACGTGGTGCTTCGAAACAACAAACTGTCGCAACGGTGCACAGTTAGGGGGAACACTTCTTGAAATTATTATGAGGGATCATCTTATTTACTACTGTCGTTCTAAGTAAACAAGATGCAAAAACATGATAAACATCACATGCAATCAAATAGTAGTGACATGATATGGCCAATATCATATAGCTCCTTTGATCTCCATCTTCGGGGCTCCATGATCATCTTCATCACCAGCATGACACCATGATCTTCATCATCATGATCTCCATCATCGTGTCTCCATGAAGTTACTCGCCAACTATTACTTCTACTACTATAGCTAACGGTTTAGCAATAAAGTAAAGTAATTACATGGCGTTAAATCATTGACACGCAGGTCATACAATAATTAAGACAACTCCTATGGCTCCTGCCGGTTGTCATACTCATCTAAATGCAAGTCGTGATTCCTATTACAAGAACATGATCTCATACATCACAATATATCATTCATCATTCATCACAACTTTTGGCCATATCACATCACAAAGCAATTGCTGCAAAAACAAGTTAGACGTCCTCTAATTGTTGTTGCATCTTTTACATGGATGCAATAGGGTTCTAGCAAGAATGTTTTCTTACCTACGAAAAAGCCACAACGTGATTTGTCAACTTCTATTTACCCTTCATAAGGACCCTTTTGATCGAATCCGCTCCAATTAAAGTGGGAGAGACAGACACCCGCTAGCCACCTTATGCAACTAGTGCATGTCAGTCGGTGGAACCTGTCTCACGTAAGCGTACGTGTAAGGTCGGTCCGGGCCGCTTCATCCCACAATACCATTGAAGCAACATAAGACTAGTAGTGGCAAGAAAGTTGACAACATCTATGCCCACAACAGATTTGTGTTCTACTCGTGCAAAGAGAACTACGCATAGACCTAGGTCATGATGCCACTATTGGGGAATGTTGCATAAAATAAAAAATTTCCTATGTTCACCAAGATCAATCTATGAGTTCATGTAGCAACAAGAGAGGGGAGTGCATCTACATACCCTTGTAGATCGCGAGCGGAAGCATTCAAGAGAATGAGGTTGAGGGAGTCGTACTCGTTGTGATCCAAATCACCGGAGATCCTTGCGCCGAACGGACGGCACCTCCGCGTTCAACACACGTACGGTCAGCGTGACGTCTCCTCCTTCTTGATCTAGCAAGGGGGAAGGAGAGGTTGATGAATATCCAGCAGCACGATGGCGTGGTGGTGGATGCAGCAGGGATCCCGGCAGGGCTTCGCCAAGCGTCTGCGAGAGACAGAGGTGTAGCAAGGGGGAAGGGAGGCGCCAAGTGCAATGGTCCGGCTGCCCTCCCTCCCCCCCTCTATATATAGGGTCCCTAGGGGGGCGCCGGCCCTAGGAGATGGGATCTCCTAGGGGGGGCGGCGGCCAAGGGGGGTGCCTTGCCCCCCAAGGCAAGTGGAGGCGCCCCCTCCCCTAGGGTTCCCAACCCTAGGCACAGGGGAGGCCCAAGGGGGGGGGCACCAGCCCACCAGGGGCTGGTTCCCCTCCCACTTCAGCCCATGGGGCCCTCCGGGATAGGTGGCCCCACCTGGTGGACCCCCGGGACCCTTCCGGTTGTCCCGGTACAATACCGGTGACCCCCGAAACTTTCCCGATGGCCGAAACTCGACTTCCCATATATAATTCTTTACCTCCGGACCATTTCGGAACTCCTCGTGATGTCCGGGATCTCATCCGGGACTCCGAACAACATTCAGTTTGCTGCATACTAATATCTCTACAACCCTAGCATCACCGAACCTTAAGTGTGCAGACCCTACGGGTTCGGGAGACACGTAGACATGACCGAGACGGCTCTCCGGTCAATAACCAACAACGGGATCTGGATACCCATGTTGGCTCCCACATGCTCCTCGATGATCTCATCGGATGAACCACGATATCGAGGATTCAAGCAACCCCGTATACAATTCCCTTTGTCAATCGGTATGTTACTTGCCCGAGATTTGATCCTCGGTATCCCAATACCTCGTTCAACCTCGTTACTGGCAAGTCACTTTACTCATACCGTAATGCATGATCCCGTGACCAGACATTTGGTCACTTTGAGCTCATTATGATGATGCATTACTGAGTGGGCCTAGAGATACCTCTCCGTCATACGGAGTGACAAATCCCAGTCTCGATCCGTGTCAACCCAACAGACACTCTCGGAGATACCCGTAGTATACCTCTATAGTCACCCAGTTACGTTGTGATGTTTGGTACACCCAAAGCACTCCTACGGTATCCGGGAGGTACACGATCTCATGGTCTAAGGAAAAGATACTTGACATTGGAAAAGCTCTAGCAAACGAACTACACAATCTTGTGCTATGCTTAGGATTGGGTCTTGTCCATCACATCATTCTCCTAATGATGTGATCTCGTTATCACTGACATCCAATGTCCATAGTCAGGAATGTTGGAAATATGCCCTAGAGGCAATAATAAATTAGTTATTATTATTATATTTCCTTGTTCATGATAATCGTTTATTATCCATGCTATAATTGTATTGATAGGAAACTCAGATATATGTGTGGGTACATAGACAACACCATGTCCCTAGTAAGCCTCTAGTTGACTAGCTCGTTGATCAATAGATGGTTACGGTTTCCTGACCATGGACATTGGATGTCGTTGATAACGGGATCACATCATTAGGAGAATGATGTGATGGACAAGACCCAATCCTAAGCCTAGCACAAAGATCGTGTAGTTCGTATGCTAAAGCTTTTCTAATGTCAAGTATCATTTCCTTAGACCATGAGATTGTGCAACTCCCGGATACCATAGGAATGCTTTGGGTGTACCAAACGTCACAACGTAACTGGGTGGCTATAAAGGTACACTATGGGTATCTCCGAAAGTGTTTATTGGGTTGGCACGAATCGAGACTGGGATTTGTCACTCCGTGTGATGGAGAGGTATCTCTGGGCCCACTCGGTAGGACATCATCATAATGTGCACAATGTGACCAAGGGGTTGATCACGGTATGATGTGTTATGGAACGAGTAAAGAGACTTGCCGGTAACTAGATTGAACAAGGTATCGAGATACCGACGATCGAATCTCGGGCAAGTACTATACCGCTAGACAAAGGGAATTGAATACGGGATTGATTGAATCCTCGACATCGTGGTTCATCTGATGAGATCATCATGGAACATGTGGGAGCCAACATGGGTATCCATATCCCGCTATTGGTTATTGGCCGGAGAGTTGTCTCGGCCATGTCTGCATGGTTCCCGAACCTGTAGGGTCTACACACTTAAGGTTCGATGACGCTAGAGTTGTTACAGGAATTAGCGTGCAGTTACCGAATGTTGTTCGGAGTCCCGGATGAGATTCCAGACGTCACGAGGAGTTCCGGAATGGTCCGGAGGTAAAGATTTATATATGGGAAGTCCTATTTTGGCCACCGGAAAATGTTCGGGATTTTTCGGTATTGTACTGGGAAGGTTCTAGAAGGTTCCGGAGTGGGGCCCACCTGCATGGGGGGACCCACATGAACGTGGGTAGTGGGGGCAAGGCCCCACACCCCTGGTCAAGGCGCACCAAGACCCCCCCCTTAGAAGGAATAAGATCATATCCCGAAGGGATAAGATCAAGATCCCTAAAAAGGGGGGATGACAATCGGTGGGGAAGGAAATGATGTGATTTCTTTCCTCCCACCTTTGCCAATGCCCCAATGGACTTGCAGGGCAAGAAACCAGCCCCCTCCACCCCTATATATAGTGGGGAGGCACATGGGAGCTTCACCCTTGCCCCTGGCGCAGCCCTCCCCCTCTCCAATTCCACCTCCTCCTCAGTAGTGCTTGGCGAAGCCCTGCCGGAGAACTGCAAGCTCCACCACCACGCCGTCGTGCTGCCGGAGCTCTCCCTCAACTTCTCCTCTCCCCTTGCTGGATCAAGAAGGAGGAGACATCCCGGGGCTGTACGTGTGTTGAACATGGAGGCGCCGTCTGTTTGGCGTTAGATCGGATCTTCCGTGATTTGAATCGCCGCGAGTACGACTCCCTCATCCGCGTTCTTGTAACGCTTCCGCATCGCGATCTTCAAGGGTATGAAGATGCACTCCCCTTCCCTCGTTGCTAGATTACTCCATAGATTGATCTTGGTGTTGCGTAGAAAATTTTGAATTTCTGCTACGTTCCCCAACAGTGGCATCATGAGCTAGGTCTATGCGTAGTTTCTATGCACGAGTAGAACACAAGTTGTTGTGGGCATTGATTTTGTTCAATGCTTACCGTTACTAGTCCAATCTTGTTTCGACAGTATTGTGGGATGAAGCGGCCCGGACCGACCTTACACGTACACTTACGTGAGACAGGTTCCACCAACTGACATGCACTTGTTGCATAAGGTGGCTAGCGGGTGCCAGTCTCTCCCACTTTAGTCGGATCGGATTCGATGAAAAGGGTCCTTATGAAGGGTAAATAGCAATTGACATATCACGTTGTGGTTTTTGTGTAGGTAAGAAACGTTCTTGCTAGAAACCCATAGCAGCCACGTAAAACATGCAAACAACAATTAGAGGACGTCTAACTTGTTTTTGCAGGGTATGCTATGTGATGTGATATGGCCAAAAAAGAATGTGATGAATGATATGTGATGTATGAGATTGACCATGTTCTTGTAATAGGAATCATGACTTGCATGTCGATGAGTATGACAACCGGCAGGAGCCATAGGAGTTGTCTTAATTTATTGTATGACCTGCGTGTCATTGAACAACGCCATGTAATTACTTTACTTTATTGCTAAACCGTTAGCCATAGTAGTAGAAGTAATGGGTGGCGAGACAACTTCATGGAGACACGATGATGGAGATCATGGTGTCATGCCGGTGACGATGATGATCATGGAGCCCCGAAGATGGAGATCAAAAGGAGCAAAATGATATTGGCCATATCATGTCACTTTTTGATTGCATGTGATGTTTATCATGTTTATGCATCTTATTTTCTTACAACGACGGTAGTAAATAAGATGATCCCTCATTAAAATTTCAAGAAAGTGTTCCCCCTAACTGTGCACCATTGCGAAAGTTCGTTGATCGGGTGTGATAGATTCTAACGTTCACATACAACGGGTGTAAGCCAGATTTACACACGCGAAACACTTAGGTTGACTTGACGAGCCTAGCATGTACAGACATGGCCTCGGAACACAAGAGACCGAAAGGTCGAGCATGAGTCGTATGGTAGATACGATCAACATGAAGATGTTCACCGATGATGACTAGTCCGTCTCACATGATGAGCGGACACGGCCTAGTTGACTCGGATCGTGTAATCACTTAGATGACTAGAGGGATGTCTATCTGAGTGGGAGTTTATTAGATGAACTTAATTATCCTGAACATAGTCAAAAGGTTTTTGCAAATTATGTCATAGCTCGCGCTTTAGTTCTACTGTTTAGATATGTTCCTAGAGAAAATATAGTTGAAAGTTGATAGTAGAAATTATGGGTCCGTAAACTGAGGATTGTCCTCATTGTTGCACAGAAGGCTTATGTCCTTAATGCACCGCTCGGTGTGCTGAACCTCGAACGTCGTCTGTGGATGTTGCGAACATTTGACATACACGTTTTGATAACTACGTGATAGTTCAGTAATATTAAACGGTTTAAAATTGAGGCACCGAAGACGATTTCGGAACATCGCGGAACATATGAGATGTTTTGAGGGCTGAAATTGGGATTTCAGGCTCGTGCCCACGTCAAGGGGTATGAGACCTCCGACGAGTGTCTTAGCCTACAAAATAAGGGAGAAAAGCTCAATCGTTGAGCTTGTACTCAGATTGTATGGGTACAACAATCACTTGAATCGAGTGGGAGTTAATCTTCCAGATGAGATAGTGATGTTTCTCCAAAGTCATTGCACCAAGCTACTAGAGCTTCGTGATGAACTATAACATATTAGGGATAGATATGATGATCCTTGAAATATTCGCGATGTTTGACACCGCAAAAGTAGAAATCAAGAAGGAGCATCAATTGTTGATGGTTAGTGAAACCACTAGTTTCAAGAAGGGCAAGGGCGAGAACAGATACTTCATGAAACGGCAAATCAGCTGCTGCTCTAGTGAAGAAACCCAAGGTTGAACCCAAACCCGAGAGTCACGTAATAGAGGGAACAACCACTGGAGCAGAATTACCCTAGATACTTGGTAGATGAGAAGGCTGGCAAGGTCGATAGAAGTATATTGGATATACATTATGCTAATGTGTACTTTACTAGTACTCCTAGTAGCACCAGGGTATTAGATACCGGTTCGGTTACTAAGTGTTAGTAACTCGAAATAAAAGCTACGGAATAAATGAACACTAGCTAAAGGTGAGCTGACGATATGTGTTGGAAGTGTTTCCAAGGTTGATGTGATCAAGCATCGCACGCTCTCTCTACCATCGAGATTGGTGTTAAACCTAAATAATTGTTATTTGGTGTTTGCGTTGAGCATAGACATGATTGGATTATGTCTATCGCAATACGGTTATTCATCTAAGGAGAATAATGGTTACTCTGGTTATTTGAATAATACCTTCAATGGTCTTGCACCTAAAATGAATGGTTTATTGAATCTCGATCATAGTGATACACATGTTCATGCCAAAAGATATAAGATAGTAATGATAGTACCACCTACTTGTGGCACCGCCATGTAAGTCATATTGGTATAAAACGCATGAAGAAGCTCCATGTTGATGGATCTTTGGACTCACTCGTTTTTGAAAAGATTGAGACATGTGAACCATGTCTATTGGTATATACGCATGAAGAAACTCCATGCAGATGGACCATTTGGACTCACTTGATTTTGAATCACTTGAGACATGCAAATCATACCACATGGGCAAGATGACTAAAAGCCTCGTTTTCAGTAAAATGGAACAAGAAAGCAACTTGTTGGAAGTAACACATTTTGATGTGTGCAGTCCAATGAGTGCTGAGGCACGCAGTGGATATCGTTATGTTCTTACTTCACGGATGATTTGAGTAGATACTAAGTATATTTACTTGATGAAACACAAGTCTGAATTATTGAATGGTTCAAGTAATTTCAGAGTGAAGTTGAAGATCATTGTGACAAGAGGATAAAATGTCTATGATATGATCATAGAGATGAGTATCTGAGTTACGAGCTTTGGCACGCAATTAAGACATTGTGGAAATAGTTTCACAATTAATACCGCCTGGAACACCATAGTGTGATGGTGTGTCCGAACATCATAGTTGCACCCTATTGGATATGGTGCGAACCATGATGTCTCTTATCAAATTACCACTATCGTTCATGGGTTAGGCATTAGAGACAACCGCACTCACTTTAATAGGGCACCACGTAATTCCATTGAGACGACACCGTTTGAACTATGGTTTGGAGAAACCTAAGTTGTTGTTTCTTAAAAGTTTGGGGCTGCAACGCTTATGTGAAAAAGTTTTAGGTTGATAAGCTCGAACCCAAAGCGGATAAAATGCATCTTCATAGGACACCCAAAACAGTTGGGTATACCTCCTAATTCAGATCTGAAAGCAATATGGATTGTTTCTTGAATTGGGTCCTTTCTCGAGAAAAAGTTTGTCTCGAAAATTGAGTGGGAGGATGGTGGAGACTTGATGAGGTTATTGAACCATCACTTCAACTGGTGTGTAGCAGGGCACAAGAAGTTGTTCCTGTGGCGCCTACACCAATTGAAGTAGAAGCTTATGATAGTGATCATGAAGTTTTGGATCAAGTCACAACCTACCTCGTAGGGTGACAAGGATGCATACTACTTCAGAGTGGTACAGTAATCCTGTCTTGAAGGTCATGTTGCTAGACAACAATGAAACTACGAGCTATGGAGAAGCGATGGTGGGCCCATATTCCGACAAATGGTTAAAAGCCATGAAATCCGAGATAGGATCCATGTATCAGAACAAAGCATGGACTTTGGTGGGCTTGCCCGATGATCGGCAAGCCATTGAGATAAATGGATCTTTAAGAAGAAGACGGACGTGGACGGTAATATCATCGTCTATGAAGCTCGACTTGTGGCAAAGAGTTTTTCACAAGTTCAAGGAGTTGACTACGATGAGATCTTCTCATCCGTAGCAATGCTTAAGTCCGTCGGAATCATGTTAGCATTAGCTGCATTTATGAAATCTGGCAGATGGATGTCAAAACGAGTTTCCTTACCAGTCTTCGTAAGGAAAGGTTGTATGTGATACAATCAGAAAGGTTTTGTCGATCCTAAGGATGCTAAAAGGTATGCTAGCTCCAGCGATCCTTCCAGGGACTGGAGTAAGCATCTCGGAGTTGGAATATACACTTTGATAAGATGATCAAAGATTTTGGGTTTATGCAATGTTTATGAGAAACTTGTATTTCCAAAGAAGTGAGTGGGAGCACTATAGAATTTCTGATGAGTATATGTTGTTGACATATTGTTGATCATAAATGATGTAGAATTTCTGGAAAGCATATAGGGATATTTGAAAAGTGTTTTTCAATAGAAAACCTGGATTAAGCTGCTTGAACGTTGAGCATCAAGATCTATGAGGATAGATCAAAAACGCTAAATGGTACTTTCAAATGAGCACATACCTTGACATGATCTTGAAGGTGTTCAAGATGGATCAGTCAAAGAAGGAGTTCTTGCCTGAGTTGTAAGGTACGAAGTTAAGACTTAAAGCTCGACCACGGCAGAAAAGAGAGAAAGGACGAAGGTCGTCCCCTATGCTTTAGACGTAGGCTCTACAGTATGCTATGCTATGTACAGCACCTGATGTGTGCCTTGCTACATACCTGGCAAGAGGGTACAAAGGTGATCAAGGAGTGGATCACCAGATAGCGGTCAAAATTATCCTTGGAGGAATAAGGATATGTTTCTCGGTTATGGAGGTGATAAAGAGTTCGACGTAAAGAGTTGCGTCGATGCAAGCTTTAACACCTATCCGAATGACTCTGAGTAGCAAACTGGATACGTATAGTGGAGTGACCATTTGGAATAGCTCCAAGTGGAGCGTGGAAGCAGTATTTACAATATGACCTAGAGATTTGCGAAGTACATACGGACCTAAATGTTGCAGACCCATTGACTAAAACCTCTCTCACAAGCAAAACATGATCAAACCCCAGAACTCATTGAGTCTTAATCACATGATGATGTGAACTAGTTTAGTGACACTAGTAAACTCTTTGGATGTTGGTCACATGGCGATGTGACCTGTGAGTGTTAATCACATGGCGATGTGAACTAGATTATTGACTCTAGTGCAAGTGGGAGACTGTTGGAAATATTCCCTAGAGGCAATAATAAATTAGTTATTATTATTATATTTCCTTGTTCATGATAATCGTTTATTATCCATGCTATAATTGTATTGATAGGAAACTCAGATACATGTGTGGGTACATAGACAACACCATGTCCCTAGTAAGCCTCTAGTTGACTAGCTCATTGATCAATAGATGGTTACTGTTTCTTGACCATGGACATTGGATGTCCTTGATAACGGGATCACATCATTAGGAGAATGATGTGATGGACAAGACCCAATCCTAAGCCTAGCACAAAGATTGTGTAGTTCGTATGCTAAAGCTTTTCTAATGTCAAGTATCATTTCCTTAGACCATGAGATTGTGCAACTCCCAGATACCGTAGGAATGCTTTGGGTCTACCAAACGTCACAACGTAACTGGGTGGCTATAAAGGTACACTATGGGTATCTCCGAAAGTGTCTGTTGGGTTGGCACGAATCGAGACTGGGATTTGTCACTCCGTGTGACGGAGAGGTATCTCTGGGCCCACTCGGTAGGACATCATCATAATGTGCACAATGTGACCAAGGGGTTGATCATGGTATGATGTGTTACAGAACGAGTAAGGAGACTTGCCGGTAACGAGATTTAACAAGGTATCGGGATACCGACGATCGAATCTCGGGCAAGTACTATACCGCTAGACAAAGGGAATTGAATACGGGATTGATTGAATCCTCGACATCGTGGTTCATCCGATGAGATCATCGTGGAACATGTGGGAGCCAACATGGGTATCCAGATCCCGCTATTGGTTATTGGCCGGAGAGTTGTCTCGGTCATGTCTGCATGGTTCCCGAACCCGTAGGGTCTACACACTTAAGGTTCGGTGACGCTAGAGTTGTTATGGGAATTAGTGTGCAGTTACCGAATGTTGTTCGGAGTCCCGGATGAGATCCCGGACATCACGAGGAGTTCCGAAACGGTCCGGAGGTAAAGATTTATATACGGGAAGTCCTATTTTGGCCATCGGAAAATGTTTGGGATTTTTCGATATTGTACCGGGAAGGTTCTAGAAGGTTCCGGAGTGGGGCCCACCTGCATGGGGGGACCCACATGAACGTGGGTAGTGGGGGCAAGGCCCCACACCCCTGGTCAAGGCGCACCAAGATCCCCCTTAGAAGGAATAAGGTCATATCCCGAAGGGATAAGATCAAGATCCCTAAAAAGGGGGGATAACAATCGGTGGGGAAGGAAATGATGTGATTTCTTTCCTCCCACCTTTGCCAATGCCCCAATGGACTTGCAGGGCAAGAAACCAGCCCCCTCCACCCCTATATATAGTGGGGAGGCGCATGGGAGCTTCACCCTTGCCCCTGGCGCAGCCCTCCCCCTCTCCAACTCCACCTCCTCCTCAGTAGTGCTTGGCGAAGCCCTGCCGGAGAACTGCAAGCTCCACCACCACATCGTCGTGCTGCCGGAGCTCTCCCTCAACTTCTCCTCTCCCCTTGCTGGATCAAGAAGGAGGAGACGTCCCCGGGCTGTACGTGTGTTGAACGCTGAGGCGCCGTTTGTTCGGTGTTAGATCGGATCTTTCGTGATTGAATCGCCGCGAGTACGACTCCCTCATCCGCGTTCTTGTAATGCTTCCGCATTGCGATCTTCAAGGGTATGAAGATGCACTCCCTTCCCTCGTTGCTAGATTACTCCATAGATTGATCTTGGTGTTGCATAGAAAATTTTGAATTTCTGCTACGTTCCCCAACAAGGAAACCATGACTATCTGTTGATCAACGAGCTAGTCAACTAGAGGCTCACTAGGGACATGTTGTGGTCTATGTATTCACACGTGTATTACGATTTCCGGATAATACAATTATAGCATGAATAAAAGACAATTATCATGAACAAGGAAATATAATAATAATCCCTTTATTATTGCCTCTAGGGCATATTTCCAACACTCAGCGTCCGGACAGTCGACAATTTGGTTCTTTTTAGTTAGGAACTGAGTCCAGAATTTCCCGGCTGACTAGCCGGGCTGTTGGGTAATGTGACTTAAGTCATCAGCATCCGGTGGTCGCACATAGGTACCCTGGAAGTTATCGAGGAATTCGTCCTCAACGTTTTCCCAGCTGCCAATAGAGTTTGCTGGCAGGCTATTCAGCCAGTGTCTTGCTGGCCCTTTAAGATTGAGTCGGAGGTACTTGATGGCATGTAGGTAATCACCGCGGGCCATATGAATGTGGAGAAGAAAATCCTCGATCCACACTGCAAGGTCTGTTGTGCCATTGTATGACTCGATGTTGACGGGTTTAAACCCTTCTGGGAATTCATGTTCCATTACTTCGTCAGTGAAGCAGAGGGGGTGTGCGGCGCCTCTGTGCCGGGCTATGTCGCGGCGTAGTCCGATTAGGTCTGGTCGGTAATGTCCGGCCCGGCCGGATTGATCAGTATTGTATCCGGCATGACGATCGGTGTCCTGAGCTGTGGCGCGCCCTCGTGATCTGTAGATCGATCTTGGTTGTCCTGCATTGTTTTCCAGTATGTCTTGCAGGTCCTGCGTATTACCCCGGTCCTTGGTGAACCGGTGTCGGGGTGCGGGCTGGTGTCCGGCCTGACATGTCGTTTTATCCCGGCCACATGGTGTTCGGTCAGCCTCATCTTGTGCTAGAAGTTCAGGCTCTTCGACCTCTTCTTCTAGCGGTTTATGCTTTGGGTATCCCCTGCTTGGGGGTTCGAGTCCGTATTCTTCAGTCGCCAGGACTTAGGTCCATCTGTCTGCGAGCAGATCTTGGTCCGCTTGGAGCTGCTGCTGCTTCTTTTTCAGGCTTATTGCAGTGGCTATAAGCCTGCGCTTGAAGCGCTCCTGCTCTATGGGATCCTCTGGTACGCCGAATTCATCATCACCGAGGCTCAACTCATCTTCGGAGGGAGGCATATAGTTATCGTCCTCCAAGTATCCATTTGTCGCCTGTTCGTCTGGGCTAGCCTGCCCGTGTTCCTGTTCGGCTTGCTCGAAGGTGGGTTGATCAGGATCATATTCCTCTTCGGCGCCATCTGGATTTTCTTCTCCAGTGTCGGTATTGTTGTGGCGAGGCTTGGAGCGGCGCCGATGACGCCCATGTTTTGCTTTCTTACCTGAGGGGTTATCTCCCGTTGCCTCATCGCCATTGTTTTCTTTGGGAGTATCCACCATATATATATATCATATGAAGAGGTGGCAGTCCAGCGCCCTGTGGGTGGTAGTTCCTGTTCTTCTCCCGCATTGTCGTCTATACCGTCGATGTCTTCAGAGTCCAAGTTAAGCACGTCGGTTAAGTCATTGGCCGTGGCTATTAAGTGGGTGGTGGGTGGGTAACGAATATCTTCGTCGCCAGCTTCCCACTCGAGCCGGACATAGTTCGGCCAGGAGTCTCCTGACAAAGAGAGAGACCTTAATGAATTCAGCACGTCTCTGAAAGGCGAGTGCTGAAAGATATCCGCAGCGGCGAACTCCATTACCGGAGCCCAATTGGATTCCTTGGGCGCGGATGCGCGCGGTCCGGAACACATGGCCGGAGATGAGTCCGGGGGTCCAAAGACACAGATCCCTTTGGGAGAGGAGTCTGTGCTCGGCTCCAACGCCGAGGAGTCTACGGCCTCCAGGGCGGGGTCCATCCACCCGTCCTTGGAAGGCACGACCTGCTCTGGAACAAAGTCCGGAGCTGTAGCAGGTGCGATGTTCCGAATACTGCCCGACTGCTGATCTAGGTCATGCACGTCGTGATTGTTCGGCACTCTTGACACGGGCCCAAATCCGTCGAAGATCAAGTCCCCGCGGATGTCGGCGGTGTAGTTTAGGTTTCCAAACCTGACCTGATGGCCAGGGGCATAGCTATCGATCTGCTCCAGATGGCCAAGCGAGTTGGCCGACAGTGCGAAGCTGCCGAACACGAAGCTCTGTCCGGGGAGAAAATTCTCACCCAGGGCAGCGTGGTTGAAGGTTGGAGAAGCCATCTAGCCTTGCAGCGACGACACAGAGGAACTCTCAATGAAAGCACCAATGTCGATGTCAAAACCAGCGGATCTCGGGTAGTGGGTCCCGAACTGTGTGTCTAAGACTAATGATAATAGGAGGTTGGGGACACGATGTTTACCCAGGTTCGGGCCCTCTCGATGGAGGTAAAACCCTACTTCCTGCTTGATTGATCTTGATGATATGAGTATTACAAGAGTTGATCTACCACGAGATCAGAGAGGCTAAACCCTAGAAGCTAGCCTATGGTATGATTGTTGTTGTTGTTGTTGTGTCCTACGGACTAAATCCTCCTATTTATATAGACACCGGATGGGCTAGGGTTACACAGAGTCGGTTTACAGGGGAGGAGATCTACATCCAAATCGCCAAGCTTGCCTTCCACGCCAACGAGAGTCCCATTCGGACACGGGACGAAGTCTTCTGTCTTGTATCTTCATAGTCCAACAGCCCGGCCAAAATATATAGTCCGACTGTCCGGATACCCCCTTATCCAGGACTCCCTCAGGGGGCGCGCCCTACCCTCTCATGGCTGCCTCGTCTGCTTCTTGACTTGCACTCCAAGTCCTCTGGATCACGTTCATTCCAAAAATCACGCTCCCGGAGGTTTCATTCCGTTTGGACTCTGTTTGATATTCCTTTTCTTCGAAATACTGAAATAGGCAAAAAAACAGCAATACGGGCTGGGCCTCCGGTTAGTAGGTTAGTCCCAAAAATGATATAAATGTGTAAAATAAAGCCCATAAACATCCAAAAGGGGTAATATAATAGCATGGAACAATCAAAAATTATAGATACGTTGGAGACGTATCATTACCAACCGGTACTAATGGTCTACCAGCACCCGGGCCTGGCTCGTGCCACGTGGTGGCACTTTAGCGCCGGTTCGTGCTGAACCGGTAGTAAAGGGGGGGGGGCTTTAGTCTCCACTCTTTAGTGCCGGTTGTAGAACCGGCACTAAAGGCCCTTACGAACCGGTGCTAAAGCCCTGTTCTGCACTAGTGGAATTTGGTGTTTGGCAAGTGGATCTACACCCCTACCATCTTCCCCACCCATCCATCCATCAAATTTGTCCTCAATTTTGGAAATCACCACGTATCCGGAGCATTTCGGTCGCTCGCAGAGGACCCCATGCACACGGGCCATCGGGACCCCGTGCACATGGGCCTCACTTACCCCGTGTGCACGGACTATCCAGGGACTTTCGGCCATTTTCTGTTTGCTTTATTTTGGTTCACCACCACCACTTGTGTTCTTCCACACCATTTCACGTGGTTGTTTGAGTTTTGGGTCGCGGTTTCTCTCGTGTCCTAAGGTGTTTCAGCTACTTAGGCGCGATTCGACGTCATCATCACCGCCACTCGACCATCGACTCGGACTCCACATCGGCTTCGTCCAACATCACCTTCATACCAACCGTATGCAAGGACGATAACCTCGACGATGCCTTTGTGCCACACTTTCAATTACTTTGATAGCTTCGAGCCTCTTTTGCGTAGCTTACCCATCGAGACTAGCTTGTTGAGTATTGCCAGGCCATGCTTTAGTGCACCTTTAGTGTTACATCTCTCCCGTGCAATTACTACTTGTTATCTCGCATTCTGGCTCGAATATCAAGCATTGTGGCATAGTTAGAAAAAAAGAAAAAGCTTTTAAGCAAAAGAGAAGAGAAGCAAAGAGCTTATAAGCAATAGCATCGAGCCTCATAGCATAGTTACTTCATCTTGGTCACTACATATCTAAGCATACTTGGGATAGTGAGACGACCCATTTCTCTACTAGGTTGGTGCACTAGCGTATCTAGCCCATTAGAGCAATCGAGCTAGCATCTCTCTTGTATCCATACAACAAGAGCATTGTCCGCAGTTCTACATCTTAGAGCTCACCCCTTGGTTGTGCGGATCCCATCTATATTCCGTGTGTATTCCTAGTGTTATCCTTGGGTTTGATCTATTTGCCTTATTTGCCATTTGTGAATCTTCTCAACTTTCTGAACATCTTGACTAACATTTGCTTGAATTATTTGTGCCACTTCCTAACCGAGCTCCGCCATAAGCCATTTACTTGTAGGTGTGAGAAACAATACCCGGTACCAATTCTCCTAGCATCACGTGGGATCGTACTTGTTACATCCACAATCTTTGGAAAAGGTATCTTTGGTTTTGTTCACTCATTTTCCTACTCACCTCCACTTTCACATGATGGATAGGCCGAGTTCTTCTACCAACCCACTCTTCATTGAACAAGATAACAACATGACCTCCAACATCACCAAGCAACACCTCTTTGGTGCAGAACGAGCTTTGCATCAAGAACAACAAGCAATGAGCGACCACATCGACCATCTCGCCACCGACTTATGCCTCTCCGAGCAACGTACAAGAGACTACTTCGATAACAAGCTCGATGAACAAAAACAGAGAGCAATGCAAGAATGGACAAGATTCATGCCTTGTTGGTCAACCACTCTGCTACCTTGTCGTCCTACTCAAGATGGAGCCGCTCGAGTCGACACTCTAATGACACCATCTCCGGCTCAAGTACTCCGACATCTAACACTCTTTAACGAGCCGCGCGCCAAGACCGTCAAGCTAATCGCAATCCTTTTCATGGCATCGACCCTCAAGAGCAATTTCTAGCACAAGAAAGCCAACGCCACCACCACAAAGAGGAAGATCGTGCGTGCCAACACCAAGACGAGCAAGACACCGAGGCGGCCCATCTACAACAACAACAATGTGAAGCTCAAGCACTTGAGGTGCAACGTGCCCTCCAAGACGCTAGTCGCGCTTTCGCTGACCGTGATTGACAAATGCGAGAACAAGAAGAAGCACTTCGAGAAGAAATTCAAGAGAGGAACTATCTAGCAAGAGTACACCGATAAGCTCCTCAAGCTCCTCGTCAAGAACCCCAAGTGCGCCAAGAGCAACAAGACAATGGGAATCCTCCTTGCCAAGAACAATACCAAGCGGAGCAAGTACGTGAAGACCCTCTTCCACGACAAGAGCGACATCAACACCGTCAATATGATGAGGAACTCCGCTATGGCAAGCTCAAGTTCACCATGCCCAAGTTCTCTGGAAGCAACGATCCCGAGGAGTACCTATCATGGGCATTGAAAGTCGAAAAGATATTTCGTCTTCACAACTACGCCGAAGAAAAGAAGATCGCCATGGCATCCCTCGAGTTTCAAGACTATGTCCTCATTTCGTGGGAACAAGTGATCAAGCGACGGCAAGAGAAAGGTGAGCCACCCATCACATCTTGGACACAAATGAAGGACATCATGCGAGCCGGCTTCGTGTCAACATACTACACACGAGATCTCTTCAAGAAGTTGCAACCCCTCAAACGAGGCACGAAGATGGTGGAAGAATACTATCAAGAAATGGAGATTTTCATGATTGTTGGGGAACACGGTAATTTAAAAAATTTCCTACGATCACGCAAGATCTATCTAGGTGATGCATAGCAATGAGAGGGGAGAGTGTGTCCACGTACCCTCGTAGACCAAAAGTTGAAGCGTTATATCAATGCGGTTGATGTAGTCGTACGTCTTCATGATCTAACCGATCCTAGCACCAAAACGTATCGCACCTCCATGTTCAGCACACGTTCAGCTCGATGTCGTTCCTCGTACTCTTGATCCAGTTGAGGCCGAAGGAGAGTTTCTTCAGCCTGATGGTGTGGCAACAGTGATGATGAAGTTACCGGTGCACGGCTTCGCCTAAGCACTCCGACGATATGACCGAGGTGTGTAACTACGGAAGGGGCACCGCACACGGCTAAGACAAATCTTGTGTGTCCTTGGGGTGCTCCCCTCCCCCATATATAAAGGAGGGAGGGAGGAGGCGGCCAGCCTAGGGGGCGCGCCAAGCATAGGGAGTCCTACTAGGACTCCCAAGTCCTAGTAGGATTCCCTTTCCTATTCGTAGTAGGAGAGAAGGAAAGAGAGGGAGAGGGAGAAGGAAAGGGGGGTTGCGCCCCCACCCCTTGTCCAATTCGGTTTGGGCAGGGGGAGGCGCGCGCCACCTCTTGGCCCTTATCTCCTATCTCCACTAAAGCCCAATAAGGCCCATTGGTTCTCCCGGTGAATTCCCGAAACTCCCCTGTACTACAAAAAATACCCGAATCACTCGGAACCTTTCCGATGTCCGAATATAGCCTTCCAATATATCGATCTTTACATCTCGACCATTTCGAGACTCCTCGTCACGTCTGTGATCTCATCAGAGACTCCGAACAAACTTCGGTCATCACATGACTCATAATACAAATCGTCATCGAACGTTAAGTGTGCGAACCCTACGGGTTCGAGAACTATGTAGACATGACAAAGACACATCTCCGGTCAATAACCAATAGCGGAACCTGGATGCTCATATTAGTTCCTACATATTCTATGAAGATCTTTATCGGTCAAACCGCATAACAACATACGTTGTTCCCTTTGTCATCGGCATGTTACTTGCCCGAGATTCGACCGTCGGTATCACAATACCTAGTTCAATCTCGTTACCGGAAAGTCTCTTTACTCGTTTTGTAATGCATCATCCCGTAACTAACTCATTAGTCACATTGCTTGCAAGGCTTATAGTGATGTGCATCACCGAGAGGGCCCAGAGATACCTCTTCGAAACACAGAGTGACAAATCCTAATCTCGATCTATGCCAACCCAACAAACACCTTCGGAGACACCTGTAGAGCACCTTTATAATCACCTATTTGCGTTGTGACGTTTGGTAGCACACAAAGTGTTACTCCGGTATTCGGGAGTTGCATAATCTCATAGTCTGAGGAACATGTATAAGTCATGAACAGAGCAGTAGCAATGAAACTGTAACGATCATAATGCTAAGCTAACGGATGGGTCATGTCCATCACATCATTCTCCTAATGATGTGATCCCTTTCATCAAATGACAACATATGTCTATGGTTTGGAAACATAACCATCTTTGATTAACGAGCTAGTCAAGTAGAGGCATACTAGGGACACTATGTTTTATCTATGTATGCACACATGTACTAAGTTTCTAGTTAATACAATTCTAGCATGAATAATAATCATTTACCACGATATAAGGAAATAAAGAATAACTTTATTATTGCCTCTAGGGCATATTTCCTTCAGTCTCCTACTTGCACTAGAGTCAGTAATCTAGTTCACATCACCATGTGATTTAACACCAATAGTTCATATCTGTATGTGATTAACACCCATAGTTCACATCACCATGTGACCAATACCCAAAGGGTTTACTGGAATCAATAATCTAGTCCACATCGCTATGTGATTAACAGCCAAAGAGTACTAAGTTGTGATCATGTTTTGCTCGTGAGAGAAGTTTAGTCAACGGGTCTGTCACATTCAGAACCGTATGTATTTTGCAAATATTCTATGTCTACAATGCCCTGCATGGAGCTACTCTAACTAATTGCTCCCACTTTCAATATGTATCCAAATTGAGACTTAGAGTCATCTGGATCGGTGTAAAAGCTTGCATCGACATAACTCTTTACGGTGAACTCTTTATCACCCCCATCACCGAGAAACATTTCCTTAGTCCTCGCTAAGGATAATTTTGACTGTTGTCCAGTGATCTACTCTTAGGTCACTATTGTACCCCCTTGCCAAACTCATGGCAAGGTACACAATAGGTCTGGTACACATCACATCATACTTTATAGAACCTATGACTGTGGCATAGGGAATGACTTTCATTCTCTTTCTATCTTCTGCCGTGGTCGGGCTTTGAGTCTTACTCAACTTTACACCTTGTAATACAGACAACAACTCCTTCTTTGACTGATCCATCTTGAACTCTTTCAAAACTTGTCAAGGTATTTACTCATTGAAAAATCTTATCAAGCGTCTTGATCTATCTTTATAGATCTTGATGCCCAATATGTAAGCAGCTTCACCGAGGTCTTTCATTGAAAAACTCTTATTCAAGTATCCCTTTATGCTATCCAGAAATTTTATATCACTTCCAATCAACAATATATCATCCACATATAATATTAGAAGTGCTACAGAGCTCCCACTCACTTTCTTGTAAATACAGGCTTCTCCAAAAGTCTGTATAAAACATATGCTTTGATCACACTATCAAAGCATTTATTCCAACCCCGAGAGGCTTGCACCAGTCCATAAATGGATCGCTGGAGCTTGCACACCTTGTTAGTGCCTTTAGGATCGACAAAACCTTCTGGTTGCATCATATACAAGTCTTCTTTAAGAAATACCCATTTAATGAATTCAATTTTGACATCCATTTGCCAGATTTCATAAAATACGGCAACTGCTAACATGATTCATATGGACTTTAAGCATCTCTACGGTTGAGAAAATCTCATTGTAGTCAACACCTTGAATTTGTCGAAAACCTTTTTGCGACAAGTCGAGTTTTGTAGATAGTGAAACTACTATCATCATGAGTCTTCCTCTTGAAATCCATTTATTTAATATGGCTTGCCGATCATCAGGCAAGTCCACCAAAGTCCACACTTTGTTCTCATACATGGATCACATCTCAAATTTCATGGCCTCAAGCCATTTCGCGGAATCTGGGCTCATCATCGCTTTCTCATAGTTCGTAAGTTCATCATGGTCTAGTAACATGACTTCCAGAATAGGATTATCGTACCACTCTGGTGCGGATTGTACTCTGGAAGACTTGCGAGGTTCGGTAATAACTTGATCTGAAGTTTCATGATCATCATCATTAGCTTCCTCGCTAATTGGTGTAGGAATCACTAGAACTGATTTCTGTGATGAAATACTTTCCAATAAGGGAAAAGGTACAATTACCTCATCAAGTTCTACTTTCCTCCCACTCACTTCTTTCGAGAGAAACTCCTTCTCTAGAAAGGAACCATTTTTAGCAACAAAGATTTTTGCCTTCGGATCTGTGATAGAAGGTGTACCCAACAGTTTCCTTTGGGTATCCTATGAAGACACACTTCTCCGATTTGGGTTTGAGCTTATCAGGTTGAAGCTTTTTCACATAAGCATCGCAGCCCCAAACTTTAAGAAACGAGAACTTGGTTTCTTGCCAAACCACAGTTCATAAGGCGTCGTCTCAACGGATTTTGATGGTGCCCTGTTTAACGTGAATGCAGCTGTCTCTAATGCATAACCCCAAAACGATAGTGGTAAATTGGTAAGAGACATCATAGATCGCACCATATCCAATAAAGTGCGGTTATGATGTTCGGATAGACCATTAAACTGTGGTGTTCCAGGTGGCGTGAGCTGTGAAACTATTCCACATTCTTTTAAATGAAGGCCAAACTCATAACTCAAAATATTCTCCTCCATGATCAGATCGTAGAAACTTTATTTTCTTGTTATGATGATTCTCCACTTCACTCTGAAATTCTTTGAACTTTTCAAATGTTTCAGACTTGTGTTTCATTAAGTAGATATACCCATATCTGCTCAAATCATCTGTGAAGGTAAGAAAATAATGATACCCGCCACGAGCATCAACACTCATTGGACTGCATACATCGGTATGTATTATTTCCAATAAGTCACTAGCTCATTCCATTGTTCCAGAGAACAGAGTGTTTAGTCATCTTGCCCATAAGGCATGGTTTGCAAGCATCAAATGATTCATAATCAAGTGATTCCAAAAGTCCATTAGCATGGAGTTTCTTCATGCGCTTTATACCTATATGACCCAAATGGCAGTGCCACAAATAAGTTGCACTATCATTATCAACTTTGCATCTTTTGACATCAATACTATGAATATGGGTATTACCACGACCGAGATTCAATAAACCATCAACATTGGGCGTATGACCATAGAAGGTTTTATTCATGTAAACAGAATAACAATTATTCTTTGTCTTTAATGAATAACCGTATTGCAATTAACATGATCTAATCATATTCATGCTTAACGCAAACACCAAATAACACTTATTTAGGTTCGACACTAATCCCGAAAGTATAGGGAGTGGTCGATGATGATCATATCAATCTTGGAACCACTTCCAACACACATCGTCACTTCATCCTTAACTAGTCTCAGTTTATTCTGTAACTCCTATTTCGAATACTTGGGGGCTACTATGAACACTAGCAAGGTACACATCAATAACCTGTATATCAAATATACCTTTGTTCACTTTGCCATCCCTCTTTTCCACCAAATATTTGGGGTAGTTCCGCTTCTAGTGACTATTTTCTTTGCAGTAGAGGCACTCAGTTTCAGGCTTAGGTCTAGCTTTGGGCTTCTTCACGGGAGTGACAACTTCCTTGCCATTATATTTGAAGTTCCTTTCATCCCTTTGCCCTTTTCTTGAAACTAGTGGTCTTGTTTAATCATCAACACTTGATGCTCTTTCTTGATTTCTACCTTCGTCGATTTCTACATCACGAAGAGCTCGGGAATAGTTTTTCGTCATCCCTTGCATACTATATCTCATCATGAAGTTCCAGTATCTTAGTGATGGTGACTAGAGAACTCCATCAAATCACTATCTTATTTGGAAGATTAACTCCCACTTGATTCAAGTGATTGTAGTACCCAGACATTCTGAGCACATGCTCACTTGTTGATCTATTCTCCTCCATATTTTAGCTATAGAACTTGTTGGAGACTTCATATCTCTCAACTCGGGTATTTGCTTGAAATATTAACTTCAACTCCTGGAACATCTCATATGGTCCATGATGTTCAAAACGTCTTTGAAGTCCCGATTCTAAGCCGTAAAGCATGGTGCACTAAACTATCAAGTATTCATCATATTAAGCTAGCCAAACGTTCATAACGTCTGCATCTGCTCCAACAATAGTTTTGTCACCTAGCGGTGCATCAAGGACATAATTCTTCTGTGCAGCAATGAGGATAAACCTCATATCACAGACTCAGTCTGCATCATTGCTACTATCATCTTTCAACTTAGTTTTCTCTAGGAACATATAAAAAACATAGGGAAGCTACAACGCGAGCTATTGATCTACAACATAATTTGCAAAATACTATCAGGACTAAGTTCATGATAAATTAAAGATCAATTAATCATATTACTTAAGAACTCCCACTTATATAGACATCCCTCTAGTCATCTAAATGATCACGTGATCCAAATCAACTAAACCATGTCTGATCATCACGTGAGATGGAGTAGTTTGGAATGGTGAACATCACTATGTTCATCATATCTACTATATGATTCACGCTCGACCTTTCGGTCTCCAGTGTTCCGAGGCCATATCTGCATATGCTAGGCTCATCAACTTTAACCCGAGTATTCTGCGTGTGCAAAACTGGCTTGCACTCATTGTAAGTGAACGTAGAGCTTATCACACCCGATCATCACATGGTGTCTCGGCACGAAGAACTGTAGCAACGGTGCATACTCAGGGAGAATACTTATACCTTGAAATTTAGTAAGGTATCATCTTATAATGCTACCGCCATACTAAGCAAAATAAGATGCATAAAAGATAAACATCACATGCAATCAAAATATGTGACATGATATGGCCATCATCATCTTGTGCTCATGATCTCCATCACCGAAGCATCGTCATGATCTCCATCGTCACTGGCGCGATACCTTGATCTCCATCATAGCATCGTTGTCGTCTCACCAACTATTGTTACTACGACTATCACTACCGCTTAGTGATAATGTAAAACAATTACATGTCGATTGCATTGCATACAATAAAGCGACAACCATATGGCTCCTGCCAGTTGTCGATAACTTTGTTACAAAACATGATCATCTCATACAACAAATTATATCACATCATGTCTTGACAATATCACATCACAGCAAGCCCTGCAAAAACAAGTTAGACGTCCTCTACTTTGTTGTTGCAAGTTTTATGTGGCTACTACGGGCTTCTAGTAAGAACCGTTCTTACCTACGCATCAAAACCACCATGATTTTTCGTCAAGTGTGCTGTTTTAACCTTCAACAAGGACTGGGCGTAGCCACACTCAATTCAACTACAGTTGGAGAAACAGACGCACCAGCCACCTGTGTGTGAAGCACATCGGTAGAACCAGTCTCGCGTAAGCGTACGCGTAATGTCGGTCTGAGTTGCTTCATCCAACAATACTGCCGAATCAAAGTATGACATGCTGGTAAGCAGTATGACTATTATCGCCCACAACTCTTTGTGTTCTACTCGTGCATATAACATCTACGCATAGACCTGGCTCGGATGCCACTGTTGGGGAACGCGGTAATTTCAAAAATTTCCTACGGTCACGCAAGATCTATCTAGGTGGTGCATAGCAACGAGAGGGGAGAGTGTGTCCATGCACCCTCATAGACCGAAAGAGGAAGCGTTATATCAATGCGGTTGATGTAGCCGTACATCTTCACGATCCGACGATCCTAGCACCGAACGTATGGCACCTCTGTGTTCAACACACGTTCAGCTCGATGACGTCCCTCATAGTCTTGATCCTATTGAGGCCGAGGGAGAGTTCCGTTAGAACGACAACATGGCGATGGTGATGATAAAGTTACTGGCGCAGGGCTTCGCCTAAGCACTACGATGATGTGACCGAGGTGTGTAACTGTGGAAGGGGGCACCGCACATAGCTAAGAGAAATCTTGTGTGTCCTTGGGGTGCTCCCCTCCCCCGTATATAAAGGAGCGAGGGAGGAGGCGGCCAGCCTAGGGGGCGCACCAAGCATAGGGAGTCCTACCAGCACTCCCAAGTCCTAGTAGGATTCCCTTTCCTATTCGGAGTAGGAGAGAAGGAAAGAGAGGGAGAGGCATAAGGAAAGGGGGGTTGCGCCCCCATCCCTTGTCCAATTCGGTTTGGGCAGGGGGAGGCGTGCGCCACCTCTTGGCCCTTCTCCCCTCTCTCCACTAAAGCCCAATAAGGCCCATTACTTCTCCCGGTGAATTCCCGTAACTCCCCAGTACTCCGAAAAATACCCGAATCACTTGGAACCTTTTCGATGTCCGAATATAGACTTCCAATATATCGATCTTTATGTCTCGACCATTTCGAGACTCCTTGTCACGTCTGTGATCTCATCCGGGACTCTGAACAAACTTCGGTCATTACATAATTCATAATGCAAATCGTCATCGAACGTTAAGCGTGCGGACCCTACGGGTTCGAGAACTATGTAGACATGACCGAGACACATCTCCCGTCAATAACCAATAGCGGAAGCTGGATGCTCATATTGGTTCCTACATATTCTACGAAGATCTTTATCGGTCAAACCACATTACAACATGCATTATTCCCTTTGTCATCGGTATGTTACTTGCCCGAGATTTGATTGTTGATATCTCAATACCTAGTTCAATCTCGTTACCGGAAAGTCTCCTTACTCGTTACGTAATGCATCATCCCGTAACTAACTCATTATTCACATTGTTTGCAAGGCTTATAGTGATGTGCATCACCGAGAGGGCCAGAGATACCTCTCTGAAACACAGAGTGACAAATCCTAATATTGATCTATGCCAACCCAACAAACACCTTTGGAGACACTTGTAGAGCACCTTTATAATCGCCCATTTATGTTGTGATGTTTGGTAGCACACAAAGTGTTCCTCCGGTATTCGGGAGTTGCATAATCTCATAGTCTGAGGAACATGTATAAGTCATGGAGAGAGCAGTAGCAATGAAACTGTAACGATCATAATGCTAAGCTAACGGATGGGTCATGTCCGTTGCATCATTCTCCTAATGATGTAATCCCGTTCATCAAATGACAACACATGTCTATGGTTAGGAAACATAACCATCTTCGATTAACGAGCTAGTCAAGTAGAGGCATACTAGGGACACTATGTTTTGTCTATGTATTCACACATGTACTAAGTTTCCGGTTAATACAATTCTATCATGAATAATGAACATTTATCATGATATAAGGAAATAAATAATAACTTTATTATTGCCTCTAGGGCATATTTCCTTCAATGATACGAGCCAATGTCAAAGAAGATGATGAGCCAACAATGGCACGCTTCTTGAATGCCCTCAGCCACCCAATACGGAAGATCACCGACTTCCAACCTTACTCCAACCTTATCGAGCTCGTTCACCAAGCGACCAAGGTGGAATGACAAGTACAAGAAGACTTCAAGTACTCCAAGTACTCATCCAAGACCTATGGTTCATACACTCAATCTACTCCTACTACGACTTTGACACCTCCTACCTCGACTCGAGCATCACCAAGCACCGGCGACAAGTCAAGCTTCAAGCAAGCAACACCTTCCTCGACCCATCCTCCGGCAACAAACTACAAGAATAAGACTTCTTCTCTGGTACCACCGGACGATCCCGTCAAGACAAGTTCTATAAAGTGCTTCACATGTTGTGGCCGTGGACACAAGTCTTTCCAATGCATTAACAAGCAAACAATGATCGCCAATGATGATGGCACGTAGGACTCCATGAGTGAAGATGAGATGGAAGCTATCGAGCACGTCGCCATGCACCGTCAAGTGAACGACGACGATGATGCTCAAGTCTATTGCGACAATGACTCAAGTCCCGCTCTCGTGGTCTCCAAGGTCTTGACGCTCCAAAACCATCAAGACGAAGACCAACGGTGTCACATCTTCCATACCAAGGCCGACATCAATGGGTGCTTCATGAAAGTCATCATCAATGGAGGGAGTTGCCATAGCATGGCAAGTGAAGAGCTATGTCACAAGCTGCAATTGGTCAAGAAGAAGCACCCTCGCCCCTACAAGGTTCAATGGCTAAGCGACTCTGGCACGATTCAAGTGGAGCACAATGTGCACATTTCTTTCAAGATTGGCACCTACAAGGACACCATTGAGTGTGATGCGGTTCCTATGTCCGTGTGCCATCTTCTCTTGGAAAGACCTTGGCAATTCGACCGCGACGTCATCCACAATGGAAGAACAAACCACTATAGCTTAAAAATGAAGGGCACAGAGTTCGTGCTACGACCTATGTCTCCAAGCCAAGTGATCACCGACAAGCAAGCATCCACCCATCATGGATAGACTAGTGAGAAAGTGAACCACCAAAAATAGAGTGAGCACCGCAAGCCAAAATTGAGCGACTCTTCGCCACAAGTGAAAAACCTAATCCTCTTTGCCACAAAAAGAGAGATGAGAGAAGTGTGTGAGAACCCCTCGAGTGTCATCCACTATGTCCTAGTGTGCAAAGATGAGGTGGCAAAGACTAACACTCCTAATCCTCTTCTCTAGTGTTATCTAACTTGTTACAGGAATTCACGGATGTCTTTCCTGATGAGCTGCCTCCTGGTCTCCCTCCTCTACGTGGCATCAAACATCGGATCGACCTCATCCCCGGCACACCTCTTCCTAACAAGGCTCCATACCGCGTCAACCCCGAAGAAACCAAAGAAATACAAAGGGCCAACATCTCATAGATCATGGACATGTGCGTGAAAGTTTGAGTCCTTGTGCCGTACCGGTCATTCTTGTGCCAAAATGAGACGATAGCTTTCGCATGTGTTCTATTGTTGAGCTATCAATGCTATCACCGTTCGCTATAGGCATCCCATCCCTCGCTTTGACGATATGCTAGATGAACATAGCGGTGCCACTATTTTCTCAAAAATTGATCTTAAAAGTGGTTACTATCAAATCCGCATACAAGAGGGTGATGAATGGAAAACCGCTTTCAAAACAAAGTTTGGTTTGTATGAGTGGTTAGTCATGCCTATGGGTCTATCGGAAGCACCCGGTACTTTCATGCGCCTTATACATTATGTGCTTCGTCCTTACATTGGTGTGTTTGTGGTAGTTTACTTTGACGACATTCTTGTGTTTAGCAAATCCCTCAAAGAGCATGTGAATCATATTAGGGCCGTTTTGCAAACGCTTTGAAAAGAATGTCTCTATGCTAATATGGATAAATGCACTTTTGGTGTTGACAAGATCATTTTCTTGGGCTTTGTTGTGTCTTCTAAGGGAGTTCATGTAGATGAGTCTAAAATTGAAGCAATTAAAACTTGGCCCCAACCCACTAATTTGCAACAAGTGCGTAGTTTTCTTGGTCTAGCGGGATTTTACCGTCGCTTTGTGAAAGACTTTAGCACTGTTGTTGCACCATTGCATTCTTTGAGTAAGAAAAATGCATCTTTTGTTTGGGGACCATCTCAATCTACCGCATTTGATGAGCTCAAATCTTTGCTTACACATGCCCCAATTCTTGCATTACCCGATTTCACAAAAACTTTTGAGGTTCATTGTGATGCTAGCGGTCATGGACTTGGTGGAGTTTTGATGCAAGAAAAGCGAGCCATTGCATACTTTAGTGAAAAACTTTCCAATGCTCAACTTAACTATCCTATATATGACAAAGAATTGTATGCTTTAGTGCGAGTTTTGCATGTTTGGGACCATTATCTTCGCCCACATGAATTTTTCATACACACCGGCCATGAGACACTTAAGTACCTAAAAGGTCAAACTAAGTTGAATAAACAACATACTAAATGGAGTGAATTCACTGAGTCTTTTCCTTATGTGATCAAGTGCATTAAATGCAAAGACAATATTGTCGCGGATGCTCTTTCCCGCATGTGCATGCTTGTTGCTACACTTGAGTTAAATGTGATTGGCTTTGAGCATATTAAAGATCTTTATGCGAATGATCCTTCCTTCGCACTTCCTTATGGTAAATGTCTTACTCATACTTGTTGGGAGCACTTTTATCTCAAAGATGGCTACCTTATGTGTGCTAACAAGCTTTTCATACCCGAGTCTTCTCTTCGTTTGTTGCTTTTGCAAGAAGCTCATAGAGGTGGACTCATGGGACATTTTGGACGCGATAAGACATTTGCCACACTCTCCTTCAGGTACTTTTGGCCAAAGATGTTCCGAGACGTGGCACACTTCACCAACAAATGCTCTACATGTCGCAAAGCTAATTCCAAAGCTCAATCTCATGGTTTACATATGCCACTTCCAATTCTCTATCAACCATGGGAGCATTTGTATGGATTTCATGCTTGGTTTGCCTAGAACTAGAAATGGAAAGGATTCCGTCTTTGTTGTTGTGGACCGATTCTCATAAATGGCAAATTTCATACCATGCAACAAGATAGACGATGCTTCACATATTGCTAATATTTTTATAGGGAAATCTTGAGGTTGCATGGAGTGCCTAAGACCATAGTGTCGGACGAGGACATCAATTTCTTAAGCTACTTTTGGAAGATCATTTGCGCCAAGCTTGGCGTCAAGCTTCTATTCTCCACGGCATACCACCCACAAACCGATGGCCAAACCGAAGTCACCAACCAGACACTCTCCAATTTTCTACGCGTGTTGATCAAGAAGAACATCAAGGAGTGGGAGGAGTGCTTACCCATCACCGAGTACGCCTACAATCGAGCTCGACACACTACTACAGACAGGTCCCCCTTCGAGGTTGTCTATGGCTTCAACCCATTGTCCCCATTGGACATCCTACCTCTTCTGCTCCAAGAACGCGCAAACATGGATGCAAGTGCAAGGGCAAGCTTTCTTAAGAAGATGCATGAAGATACAATGGCAACGATCGAGCGTCAAGTCCATCACATCGCCACCAAGCTCAACATCAACAAGACACCAATGATGTTTCAACCGGGAGATCTCGTATGGCTTCACCTTCGCAAGGACCATTTCCCCAATGAGCACAAATCAAAGCTACTACCTCGAGCCGATGGACCCTTCAAGGTGCTAGCACGCTACAATGACAACGCTTACAAGACTGACATACCACGCGACAAGTACAACGTATGTGACATCTTCAACATCAAAGACTTGGCCAAGTACCATGGTGATGAAGATCACGATCCGTGGACGGATCTCTCCCAAGGGGGGAGATGATGTAGAGCATCCTTCCATCATCCCCATGGACTCTACACCAACACATCAAGCCCCACGTGGACCCATGATAAGATCTAGAGCACGTGCAATGGAAACCAAGGTGAACTCCTTCCTAGTTTACATGCATATGGATACAAGTGGAACTTGGTTGCTACCTCACCAAAATACTCTATGCATCATTAGGTACGAAGAGGAGCCCTTCCAAGCAGCTGAGGAACACCCCCAAGTCCAAGGAGAAGGGACCTAAGTCACCAAGGATGAAGAACAAGACAAACAACAGCTGGATAGGATGTCCCGAGCGACCCCGTGTGCACAGGCCCCGAGACCCCGTGCCCACGGACTACACAGGGAGCTACAACTGTAGCACCCCATGCGCACGGGCGTGTACCATGCGCATGGGCCCAACTTACCCCATGTGCACGGGCCTCCCAGGATGGCCGGCTGAGATTGCCCCTTCGCCCTCCTCTCCATCTCCTTCGACCCCAAAGCTATATAAGTCATACCTAGGACCATGTTTAGGGTTAGCAAAGACATAGATTAGAATTTGAGAGCTTTGCTCCTTCCACCACCTCCATTGGAGATCAGGGCCTCTTTGGAGGAGATCCACTCGTGGATACCAAGACCTCCATCTTGGAGAAGACTACCACCATCAAGACCTCATCTCCTAGGAGTGGGAAGAACTTATCCATTGTATCTTTCCTTTGATTGTGTTTGTGAACTTGTGGATCTTGTGTTTCTATTCTAGTGGATGTGTAATTGGGTATTGTTGGAGTGATTTCCTCTTTGTGTTTCTTGGTGTTCATCCTTTTTTTCCTCCAAGTGTGAAAAGATCCATCTTAGGGTTCTACCCTACAACAGTTCATTATGATGCCAGTGCTCATCCAAGGCCCTAAGCAACCTGGCAACGACATTGTTGTGTACCTAAGGCCATCAGTTGAAGAACTTTTATAGCTATGGAATGGAAAAGGTGTACGTGTGTGGGATGAGCACGACCAGTAGGAATTTGACCTACATGCGTTGCTGTTTGTAACCATCAATGATTGGCCTGCTCTCATTAAATTTTCAGGACAGACAAAAAAGGGATACCACGCATGCACGCACTATTTAGATGACATCGAAAGTATATATTTGGAGAAATGCAGGAAGAATGTGTACCTAGGGAATTGTCGATTTCTTCCGACCAACCATCAATGTCGAAAGAAAGGCAAGCATTTCAAAGGCAATTAAGATCACCGGAAGAAGCCCGCCGTCCGTACTGGTGACCACATACTTTCTATGGTCAATGATTTACAAGTCATCTTTGGAAAGGGTCCCGGCGGACTATCTGTTCCAAATGACGCTGAGGGACGCGCACCCATGTGGAAGAAGAAATCTATATTTTGGGACCTACCCTACTAGAAAGACCTAGAGGTCCACTCTGCAATCAACGTGATGCACGTGACGAAAAATCTTTGCGTGAACCTGCTAGGCTTCTTGGGCGTGTATGGGAAGACAAAAGATACACTAGAGGCACGGGGGGACCAGCAACATGTGGACGAAAAAGACGGCTTGCCTCCAAAGCAGTATGAAGGTCCTGCCAACTACGCTCTTACCAAAGAAGACAAGGAAATCTTCTTTGAATGCCTGCTCAGTATAAAGGTCCTGCCAACTACGCTCTTACCAAAGAAGAGAAGGAAATCTTCTTTGAATGCCTGCTCAGTATGAAGGTCCCGTCTGGCTTCTTGTCGAATATAAAGGGAATAATAAATATGGTAGAGAAAAGTTTCAGAACCTAAAGTCTCATGACTGCCACGTGATTATGACGCAAGTGCTTCCGGTTGCATTGAGGGGGCTTCTACCGGAAAACGTTCGATTAGCCATTGTGAAGCTATGTGCATTCCTCAATGCAACCTCTCAGAAGGTGATCGATCCAGGAATCCTTCCAAGGTTAAGGAGTGATCTGGCGCAATGTCTTGTCAGTTTCGAGCTGGTGTTCCCACCATCCTTCTTCAATATCATGACACATGTCGTAGTTCATCTAGTCGACGAGATTGCCATCCTGGGCCCTGTATTTCTACACAATATGTTCCCCTTTGAGAGGTTCATGGGAGTATTAAAGAAATATGTTCTTAACTATGCTAGGCAAGAAGGAAGCATCTCCACGGGCCATCAAACAAAGGAGGTCATTGGGTTTTGTGTTGACTTCATTCCTGACCTTAAGAAGATTGGTCTCCCTCGGTCGCGGTATGAGGGGAGACTGACTAGAAAAGGCACGCTAGGAGCAGACTCAATAATATGTAGGGATGTGCATTCTTGGTTTCAAGCACACTACATAGTTCTACAGAATTCTACCTTGGTGACCCCGTATGTCAATGAACACAAGAATATTTTGCATTCCAAACACCTGGAGTAGTGTGATGACTGGATTACATGTGAACACATAAGGACTTTCGGCAGTTGGTTGCAAACACGTCTCATGGGTGACAACATTGTTTCTGATGAGCTGTACTCTTTGGCTAGGGGACCATCTTTGACTGTATTGACTTAGAAATGGTACGAGATAAATGGGAATACAATTTACACTATCGCCCAAGATCAAAAGAGCACCAACCAAAACAGTGGTGTCCGCTTTGATGCAGCAACCAAGAGGGGAAAGGACACATATTATGATTACATAGTGGACATATGGGAACTTGACTATGGACATGATTTTAAGGTCCCTTTGTTGCAATGCAAAATGGGTCAATCTATTAGGAGGTGGGGTATAGGTAGACCCACAGTACGGAATGACAACAGTGGATCTGAACAATCTTGGGTACACAGACGAACCATTCGTCCTAGCCAATGACGTGGCACAGGTTTTCTATGTGAAGGACATGTCTACCGAACCGAGAAAAAGAAAAGATAAGGAAGCGAATACATCATACAATGAGCCAAAGCGCCACATAGTTCTTTTAGGAAAAAGAGACATCATGGGAGTGGAGGGCAAGACAGACATGTTTGAAGATTATGAAAAGTTTGATGAAATTCCTCCCTTCAAAGTCAAGGCTGGCCCAAGCACCCTATTAAATGATGAAGATTATCCATGGTTACGACGCAATAAGCAAAGGACACAAGCAAAGAAAAAGTGAAGACTTTCTCTCCACAAGTACTATGATGATGCCTTTGATCTAGAATATCACTTGTTACATGTCAAGAAATGAAATCCCTTTGTAACAAATGAATTTTCGTCGGAAACCCTGATACTTCGAGAGAGATTGTCCATTTTGTACACGAAGTGCATCCAGTTTTTGTCATAACCCTCCCAACTTTTTAGAACATGCTATGTGGGTGAAATGATGATACCATGCCAACTTTCAACCTTTTCAGAGTTCATTTGTAGTGCTTTTCAATTTTAGGGTCATTTAGCTTAAAAAATCAGTAAATGCATGAAAAATACCAAATGAAGTCAAAAAGGGTTGAAAATGATGATGTGGCTTTGAATGGTTCATTTTGAACACACAAAAAGTCTGGAGTTTAAATAAGTTCAAAAATATGAAATACCTTTGTAACAGATGTGTTTTCGTCTGAAACCCTGATACTTCATAAGAGATTGTCCGTTTTGTACACGAAGTGCATCCAGCTTTTGTCGTAACCCTCTCAACTTTTAGCACATGCTATATGGGTGAAACGATGATACCATGCCAACTTTCAACCTTTTCGGAGTTCATTTGAAGTGCTTTTCAATTTCAGGGTCATTTAGCTTAAAAAATCAGTAAATGCATGAAAAATACCAAATGAAGTCAGAAAGGGTTGAAAAATGATGACGTGGCTTTGAATGGTTCATTTTGAACACACAAAAATTCTGGAGTGCAAATAAGTTAAAAAATGAAATACCTTTGTAACAGATGTGTTTTCGTCCGAAACCTTGATACTTCGAAAGAGATTGTCCGTTTTGTACACGAAGTGCATCCAACTTTTGCCGTAACCCTCTCAACTTCATAGCACATGCTATGTGGGTGAAATTATGATACCATGCCAACTTTCAACCTTTTCTGAGTTCATTTGAAGTGCTTTTCAATTTCAGGGTCATTTAGCTCAAAGAATGAACTAATAGCAAAAAGAATGAACTAGAATTTTTTTATGAAACTCTAATAGCAAAAAGAATGAACTAGAAATAATCAATTAAAATATTCTGTTATGATCAACTAAAACAAAACTATAATATTCTTTAATAGCAAAAAGAATCAACTAAAAAGCTTTTATAAAACTCTAATAGCAAAAGGAATCAACTAAAAAGATTTTATAAACCTCTAGTATTTTTGAAACTAAACTTTTATAAAATTTATGCAACTAAAATTATCAAAGTATTTTTTGTTCAAAACATTAATAGCAAAAAGAATTTTCATAATTTTTTTTTGTTAGAAACTTTAATAGCAAACTGAAATAACAAAATCTGTTTTCGATTAAAACAAACATTTAAAATAACCTAAAAATTACCAAATTGAATATAATGATAAAACACAATAATATTAAATAGCAGGAAAAAGAATCACTCAAAAATCTATTTTTTAGTAAGGTTATTCACAAACTAGTGATTCACACAAATTTAAAAGAATTCAAATTTAAACTATTCAAATTTGAAAACTAATGGCACTAACAGAAAGTTTATAATTTTTGTGAACTAAAAGCAAATAGAATCACTAAAAAACTTTAAGTATTTAGTAAGTACGAACTATAGAAAATAAATAAAGCATCAAAGAAAACAAAAAAAACTAGAAAAAAAATTAAAAAAATGCCGCCTACTCGGTCACCACGGCCTGAATACGACTAGAAACTCATTGGGCCAGGATTTAGACTCACAGCAGGCCCAGTAGGCCCACAGGCAGAAGTGTGTGACATTAGGCCCGTAAGGCTGCAATTGAGAGGAGCTCGAGAGGGTTAGCGCAGCAGTGCTTATAAACAACTCTCGAGCCCTGTCAGCTAGCGAGGTGGGACTAAACTTTTGGCCCCGGTCAGCACCAACCTTTAGTCCCGGTTGGCGACACCAACCGCGACCAATACACCAACCGGGACCAAAGGTTTGTATTGCTCCTGATTGGTTCCACCAACCGGGACTAAAGGTCTCTGCTTCCCTCCCTTTGGGCTGACGAAAAGAGACCTTTGGTCCCCTCTTGGTGGCATGAACCGGGACTAAAGATGGGTATTGGTCCCGGTTCGTGCCACAAACCGGGACTAAAGATGTGGCTATATAAGCCAACACTTAGGATTTTGCCCAGTTTCTCCCATTGCCGCGCCATGCCTCCTCGTCACCGTCGCCGTCGACACCCTCGCCCTTCTCTGCCCCAATGCGCCGCCCTCCTCTTGCAGTTCCGACCGGCCCGGAAGCCTCCCCACGCTCAACCTCGTCGCCTCTACCCATTCGTTTGCCCAGGGAAGCACCATGCCGGTGCCCGTGACCCCTTCTTCCCTGACGCCGTTCGTCACTACCGCCATCGATTCCGGCGACTTCGAGCCCTCCCCAAGCCCGCTGCCGTTCCCTACGACCGCGTTGTGAGCCCCTGCCTCGGCTACAACCCTAGGGGTGAGCTCTTCCTCTTTTGCTTTTCTGCTCATGGATGTCCATTGCTCTGTTGATGGTAATCTTGGTCCTTTGTGCATTGGTTATGTGTGATCTAGCTAGGTTTTGGGGAGACTTGATTTGATGGCTATGATCTGCTACTTAGGATTGGTGCACTATTGGAGATGTTGCCTAAGAAGAACTCAGTTTAATTTGTCACTAACATGTGTAGTTCAACTTTGATCATACACTTGCTCCTGTTTAATTAGGTTTGTTGGTATTTCCCCAATTTGTCGGGTCTATAACTACCGTGCTGGCCTATATGGTAATGCTCTAGTTCATACATACACTGTGCTATTATTACTATGCTAAATATTGCTAGAGTTCTTATAGCTCCTCTAAATAACAGGGTTCCTACTAGTGTATAGCTCCTCTAAATATTGCTATAGTTCAGATAGACATTGTGATGTCAGTGCTGATTTGATAACACTGCTGAGATCATTGTGATGCACTACTAGTTAATTATTTAACTGTATTTAGTTCTAATGGCACTTGCCTATGCTGTTCATATATAAGTTATAGTGCCTGCTATTGTTCTGTCTCAAGTATTCTAGTACCCATGAATGACTGGTTCTCTAAATTATAGCAGTAGGATGATGGTATATATAGGTAATTTCTTTAAATTGGTCACAGCCTGCTTACTTTCTTATGTATTAAACAACATGAACTAGTTCCTCTTCTATTGGTATTGCTAATACATGCAACTGTTCTTTTGGTAGATTATAAAGGATATAGTTCTTTTATTTATATAGTTAAAGTGCTTGTAGTTGCAAAGATTATAATGATTTCTCCTATCTATAGTTCTTTTCTTGCCAGCTTATGGATAGTATATCTACCCAATTTGCAATCTCTCCTAAATCTGATGTGTACAGACGCTACACTTGCCTTCTCTCTTTCTCGCGTAAATCTCTCACTGATAAGAACAAATCTGACTTGATTTTATGCCAGTCCATGATGTCGCTCTGAGGCTCCTATCTGGGATTTGATGCTACAGCTGCTACACTTCTCATGATCCTATAATGATCTAGTCCTAGCACTTCAAGGCTATCTGAGGACATCTCGCCCAAAATCCTACCTTGGGGTGTTCTATTGCTTGTTCTTCTGGCCGTGTGTCTATTTGACTTGGGACTTGCTCCATTTAGCTATGTGGTGCTTATCTTCCTACTAAACTTTATTTCCTCATGGAAAATAACTACTTAATCATTTGGCTTTAATTTATTTTATAGAACTGCCTTTGCTAACTTGGAGTGCTTTATTTACATATTTGGTAATGCTCCTACAAAGAAAATGTATGTATGTTCATATGCAAAGAATATGCAAAAGTTAGAATTTTTTATGTTCATAGAAATTTTTTGGTGATATTGTAGAATATGAACATTTTGAATATGGATGGATGGATGGATGAACATTTTTGTAGTTCATGATGATGATGATGATGATGATGATGATGATGATATGATGATATATGAAAACTTGGTCATTTTTTTGTAGTAGATGATGATGATGATGATATGATGATATCATTGGGGAATGCAGCAATTTCAAAAAAATTCCTACGATCACACAAGATCTATCTAGGTAATGCATAGCAACGAGGGGGAGAGTGTGTCCACGTACCCCTGTAGACCAAAAGAGGAAGCGTTAAGTAACGCGGTTGATGTAGTCGAACGTCTTTGCGATCCAACCGATCAAGTATCGAACGCACGACGCCTCTGCAATCTGCACACGTTCAGCTCGGTCACGTTCCTTGAACTCTAGATCCAGCTGAGGATGAGGGAGAGTTCCGTTAGCATGATGGCATGGTGACGGTGATGATGAAGTTACCGGCGCAGGGCTTCGCCTAAGCACTACGACGATATGACCGAGGTCGAAAACTATGGTGGGGGGGGGGGGGCACCGCACACGGCTAAAGATCAGCTTGTGTGTCTATGGGGTGCCCCCTCCCCTGTATATAAAGGAGGGGAGGAGGGGTTCGGCAGGCCTCATGGGGCGCGCCCCAAGGGGGGAATCCTACTCCTACTAGGAGTAGGTTCCCCCTCTCCGAGTCCAACTAGGAGGGGAAGGAAAGAGGAAGAGGGAGAGAAGGAAAGGGGGTCCGGTCCCCCTCCCCAATTCGGATTGGGCTTGGGGGGGCATGCGCCTCCACCTGGCCGCCTCCTCCTCTCTTCCACTAAAGCCCATGTAGGCCCATTAACCCCCCGGGGGGTTCCGGTAACCCCCGGTACTCCTGTTTTATCCGAAACTTCTCCGGAACACTTCTGCTATACGAATATTGCCATCCAATATATCAATCTTTATGTTTCGACCATTTTAAGACTCCTCGTCATGTCCATGATCTCATCCGGGACTCCGAACAACCTTCGGTATATCAAATCACATAAACTCATAATACCAATCATCATCGAACGTTAAGCGTGCGGACCTTACGGGTTCGAGAACTATGTAGACATGACCGAGACACGTCTCCGGTCAATGAGCAATAGTGTAACTTGGATGATCATATTGGTTCCTACATATTCTATGAAGATCTTTATCGGTCAAACTGCATAACAACATTCGTTGTCCCCTTTGTCATCGGTATGTTACTTACCCGAGATTCGATCGTCGGTATCATCATACCTTTCAATCTCATTACCGGCAAGTCTCTTTACTCGTTCTGTAATACTTCATCCCACAACTAACTCATTAGTCACAATGCTTGCAAGGCTTATAGTGATGAGTATTACAGAGAGGGCCCATAGATACCTCTCTGAAACACAGAGTGACAAATCCTAATCTCAATCTATGCCAACCCAACAAATACCTTCGGAGACACCTATAGAGCACCTTTATAATCACCCATTTATGTTGTGACGTTTGGTAGCACACAAAGTGTTCCTCTGGTATTCGGGAGTTGCATAATCTCATAGTCTGAGGAACTTGTATAAGTCATGAAGAAAGCAGTAGCAATGAAACTGTCATGATCATAATGCTAAGCTAACGGATGGGTCATGTCCATCACATTATTCTCCTAATGATGTGATCCCGTCCATCAAATGACAACACATGTCTATGGTTAGGAAACATAACCATCTTTGATTAACGAGCTAGTCAAGTAGAGGCATACTAGGGACAATATGTTTTGTCTATGTATTCGCACATGTACTAAGTTTCCAGTTAATACAATTCTAGCATGAATAATAAACATTTATCATGAAATAAGGAAATAAATAATAACTTTATTATTGCCTCTAGGCATATTTCCTTCAGTTTCCCACTTGCACTAGAGTCAATAATCTAGATTACATAGTAATGATTCTAACACCCATGGAGCTTTGGTGCTGATCATGTTTTGCTCGTTGAAGAGGCTTAGTCAACGGGTCTGCAACATTCAGATGCGTGTGTATCTTGCAAATCTCTATGTCCCCCTCCGACACTTGATGGGGGATGGAATTTAAGAGTCTCTTGATGTGCTTGGTTCTCTTGTGAAATCTGGATTCCTTTGCCAAGGCTATTGCATCAGTATTGTCACAAAAGATTTTCATTGGACTCAATGCACTAGGTATGGCACCTAGATCGGATATGAACTCCTTCATCCAAACTCCTTCATTCGTTGCTTCCGAAGCAGCAATGTACTCCTCTTCACACATAGATCCCACCACGACTCTCTGCTTGGAACTGCACCAACTGACAGCTCCTCCATTTAATAAAAATACGTATCCGGTTTGCGACTTAGAGTCATCTGGATTAGTGTCAAAGCTTGCATCGACATAACCGTTTACGATGAGCTCTTTTTCACCTCCGTAAATGAGACACGTATCCTTAGTCCTTTTTAGGTATTTCAGGATGTTCTTGACCGTTGTCTAGTGTTCCACTGCAAGATTACTTTGGTACCTCCCTGCTATGCTTATAGCAAGGCACACATCAGGTATGGTACACAACATTGCATACATGATAGAACCTTTGGCTGAAGCATAGGGAATGACTTTCATTTTCTCTCTATCTTCTATAGTGGTCGGGCATTGAGTTTGACTCAACTTCACACCTTGTAACACAGGCAAGAACCCTTTCTTTGACTGGTCCATTTTCAACTTCTTCAAAACTTTATCAAGGCATGTGCTTTGTGAAAGTCCAATTAAGCGTCTTGATCTATCTCTATGGATCTTGATGCCAATATGTAAGCAGCTTCTCCGAGGCCTTTCATAGAAAAACTCTTACTCAGGTATCCCTTTATGCTATCCAGAAATTCTATATCATTTCCAATCAACAATATGTCATCCACATATAATATCAGAAATGCTACAGAGCTCCCACTCACTTTCTTGTAAATACAGGCTTCTCCAAAAGTCTGTATAAAACCATATGCTTTGATCACACTATCAAAGCATTTATTCCAACTCCGAGAAGCTTGCACCAGACCATAAATGGATCGCTGGAGCTTGCATACTTTGTTAGCACCCTTTGGCTCGACAAAACCTTCTGGTTGCATCATATACAACTCTTCTTCCAGAAATCCATTCAGGAATGCAGTTTTGACATCCATCTTCCAAATTTCATAAAATGCGGCAGTCGCTAACATGATTCGGACAGACTTAAGCATCGCTATGGGTGAGAAAGTCTCATCATAGTCAACTCCTTGAACTTATCGAAAACCTTTCGCAACAAGTCGAGCTTTGTAAACAGTAACATTACCTTCTGTGTCAGTCTTCTTCTTAAAGATCCATTTATTTTCTATGGCTTGCCAATCATCAGGAAAGTCCACCAAAGTCCACACTTTGTTCTCATACATGGATCCCATCTCAGATTTCATGGCCTCAAGCCATTTCGCGGAATCTGGTCTCATCATCGCTTCCTCATAGTTCGTAGGTTCATCATGGTATAGTAACATGACTTCTAGAACATGATTACAATACCACCCTGGTGCGGATCTTACTATGGAAGATCTATGAGGTTTGGTAGTAACTTGTTCTGAAGTTTCATGATCATCATCATTAACTTCCTCACTAATTGGTGTAGGAATCGCTGGAACTAATTTATGTGATGAACTACTTTCCAATAAGGGAGAAGGTACAATTACCTCATCAAGTTCTACTTTCCTCCCTCTCACTTCTTTCGAGAGAAACTCCTTCTCTAGAAAGGATCCATTCTTAGCAACAAAGATTTTGCCTTCGGATCTGTGATAGAGGGTGTACCCAACAGTTTCCTTTGGGTATCCTATGAAGACATACTTCTCCGATTTGGGTTCGAGCTTATCAGGTTGAAGCTTTTTCACATAAGCATCGCAGCCCCAAACTTTAAGAAACAACAACTTTGGTTTCTTGCCAAACCAAAGTTCATAAGGTGTCGTCTCAACAGATTTTGATGGTGCCCTATTTAAAGTGAATGCAACTGTCTGTAAAGCATAACCCCAAAACGATAGTGGTAAATCAGTAAAAGACATCATAGAACTCACCATATCCAATAAAGTACGGTTACGATGTTCGAACACACCATTTTGTTGTGGTGTTCCTGGTGGCGTTAATTGTGAAACTATCCCATGCCGTTTCAAATGAAGACCAAACTCGTAACTCAAATATTCTCCTCCATGATCAGATCATAGAAACTTTATTTTCTTGTTATGATGATTTTCTACTTCACTCTGAAATTCTTTGAACTTTTCAAATGTTTCAGACTTATGTTTCATTAAGTAGATATAACCATATCTGCTCAAATCATCTATGAAGGTTAGAAAATAACGATACCCACCATGAGCCTCAATACTCATTGGACCGCATACATCGGTATGTATTATTTCCAATAAGTGAGTAGCTCGTTCCATTGTTCCAAAGAACAGAGTTTTAGTCATCTTGCCCATGAGGCACGGATCGCAAGCACCAAGTGATTCATAATCAAGTGATTCCAAAAGTTCATCAGCATGGAGTTTCTTCATGCGCTTTACACCGATATGACCCAAACGGCAGTGCCACAAATAAGTTGCACTATCATTATTAAGTTTGCATCTTTTGGCTTCAATATTATGAATATGTGTATTATCACTATCGAGATTCAACAAAAATAGACCACTAATCAACGGTGCATGACCATAAAAGATATTACTCATATAAATAGAACAACCATTATTCTCTGATTTAAATGAATAATCATCTCGCATTAAACAAGATCCAGATATAATGTTCATGCTCAACGCTGGCACCAAATAACAATTATTCGGGTCTAAAACTAATTTCGATGGTAGATGTAGAGGTAGCGTGCCGACGGAGATCACATCAACCTTGGAACCATTTCCCACGCGCATCGTCACCTCGTCCTTAGCCAATCTTCATTTAATCCATAGCCCCTGTTTCAAGTTGCAAATATGAGCAACAGAACCAGTATCAAATACCCAGGCGCTACTACGAGCATTAATAAGGTACACATCAATAACATGTATATCAAATATACCTTTCACTTTGCCATCCTTCTCATCCGCCAAATACTTGGGGCAGTTCCGCTTCCAGTAACCAGCCCCTTTGCAGTAGAAGCACTCAATTTCAGGCTTAGGTCTAGACTTGGGTTTCTTCTCTTGAGCAGCAACCTTTTTGTCATTCTTCTTGAAGTCCCCTTCTTCCCTTTGCCCTTTTTATTGAAACTAGTGGTCTTGTTGACCCTCAACACTTGATGCTCCTTCAAGATTTCTACCTCCGCAGCCTTTAGCATCGCGAAGAGCTTGGGAATAGTCTTGTTCATCCCTTGCATATTATAGTTCATCATGAAGCCATTAGAGCTTGGTGGCAGTGATTGAAGAATTCCGTCAATGACACTATCATCAGGAAGATTAACTCCCAGCTGAGTCAAGTGGTTATGGTACCCAGATATTCTGAGTATGTGTTCACCGACAGAACAATTCTCCTCCATTTTGCAGCTGTAGAACTTGTTGGAGACTTCATATCTCTCAACTCGGGCATTTGCTTGAAATATTAACTTCAACTCTTGGAACATCTCATATGCTCCATGACGTTCAAAACATCTTTGAAGTCCCGATTCTAAGCTGTAAAGCATGTCACACTGTACTATCCAGTAGTCATCAGCTTTGCTCTTCCAGAGATTCTTAACATCATCAGTAGCATCTGCAGCAAGCCTGGCACCCAGCGGTGCTTCCAGGACATAATTCTTCTATGCAGCAATGGGGATAATCCTCAAGTTACAGACCCAGTCCGTGTAGTTGCAGCCATCATCTTTCAACTTAGCTTTCCCTAGGAATGCATTAAAATTCAAAGGAACAGTAGCACGGGCCATTGATCTACAATAACATAGTCATGCAAAATAACTATCAGGACTAAGTTCATGATATATTAAATTTCAATTAATCATATTACTTAAGAACTCTCACTTAGATAGAAATCCCTCTAGTCATCTAAATGATCACGTGGTCCAAATCAACTAAACCATGTCCGATCATCACGTGAGATGGAGTAGTTTTCAATGGTGAACATCACTATGTTGATCATATCTACTATATGATTCACGATCTACCTTTCGGTCTCAGTATTCTGAGGCCATATCTGCATATGCTAGGCTCATCAAGTTTAACCCGAGTATTCTGCATGTGCAAAACTCGCTTGCACCCGTTGTCTATGAACATAGAGCTTATCACACCTGATCATCACGTGGTGTATCGGCACGACGAACTGTAGCAATGGTGCATACTCAGGGAGAACACTTATACCTTGAAATTTAGTAAGGGATCATCTTATAATGCTACCGCCGTACTAAGCAAAATAAGATGCATAAAAGATAAACATCACATGCAATCAAAATATGTGACATGATATGGCCATCATCATCTTGTGCTCACGATCTCCATCACTGAAGCATCGTCATGATTTCCATCGTCACCGCACGACACCTTGATCTCCATCATAGCATCGTTATCGTCTCGCCAACTATTGTTACTACGAATATCGCTACCGCTTAGTGATAAAGTAAAACAATTACATGGCGATTGCCTTCCATACAATAAAGCGACAACCATATGGCTCCTGCCAGTTGCCGATAACTTTGTTACAAAACATGATCATCTCATACAACAATTTATATCGCATCATGCCTTGACCATATCACATCACAGCAAGCCCTGGAAAACAAGTTACACGTCCTCTACTTTGTTGTTGCAAGTTTTACGTGGCTGCTACGGGCTTCTAGCAAAAACAGTTCTTAATTACACATTAAAACCACAACAATTTTTCGTCAAGTGTGCTATTTTAACCTTCAACAAGGACCGGGCGTAGCCACACTCGATTCAACTAAAGTTGGAGAAACAAACACCCGCCAGCCACCTATGTGCATAAGCACATCGGTAGAACCAGTCTCATGAACACGGTCATGTAATGTCGGTCCGGGCCGCTTCATCGAACAATATCACTGAATCAAAGTATGACATGCTGGTAAGCAGTATGACTATTATCGCCCACAACTCTTTGTGTTATACTCGTGCATATAACATCTAAGCATAGACCTGGCTCGGATGCCACTATTGGGGAACGCAGTAATTTCAAAAAAAATCCTACGATCACGCAAGATCTATCTAGGTGATGCATGAGGGAGTCCTGGATTAGGGGGTCCTCGGACAGCCGGACTATGTACTTGTGCCAGACTGTTGGACTATGAAGATACAAGATTGAAGACTTCGTCCCGTGTCCAAGTGGGACTCTCCTTTGCGTGGAAGGCAAGCTTGGAAATTTGGATATGTAGATTTCCTTCTCTGTAACTGACTCTGTGTAACCCTAGCCCCCTCTGATGTCTATATAAATCGGAGGGTTTAGTCCGTAGGACAACGACAATCATAATCATAGGCTAGCTTCTACGGTTTAGCCTCTATGATCTCGTGGTAGATCAACTCTTGTAATACTCATATCATCAAGATCAATCAAGCAGGAAGTAGGGTATTACCTCCATAGAGAGGGCCCGAACCTGGGTAAACATTGTGTCCCCCACCTCCTGTTACCATTAGCCTTAGACGCACAGTTCGGGACACCCTACCCGAGATCCGCCGGTTTTGACACCGACATTGGTGCTTTCATTGAGAGTTCCACTGTGTTGTCACGGTAAGGCTTGATGGCTCCTTCAATCATCCACAACGATGCGATCCAGGGTGAGGTTTTCCTCCCCGGACAGATCTTTGTATTCGGCGGCTTCGCACTGCGGGCCAACTCGCTTGGCCATCTAGAGCAGATCGATAGCTGCGCCCCTGGTCATCAGGCCAGGTTTGGAAGCCTGAACTACACTGCTGACATCCGCGGAGACTTGATCTTCGACGGATTCGAGCCCATGACAGGTGCGCCGTACAGTCACGATAAGCATGACTTAGATCTGCCATCGGACGGTGTTCTGGAGAACGCACCTGTAGCTGCCCTGGCTTTAAATCCAGAGCAGATCGTGCCATCCGAGGACGGGTGGATGGACCCCGCCACAGGGGTCGCACACTCAGCAGCGATAGAGCCGAACACAGATCCCACTCCTAAGGAGATCTGTGTCTTTGGACCCTCGGACTCATCCCCGACCAGGGGCTCCAAACTGTGTGCATCCGTGCCCATCAGATCTGAATGGGCACCGGTCATGGAGTTTAGCTCCACGAATATCTTTCAGCACTCGCCTTGGGCGATGTGCTAAATTCATTAAAATCTCTCTCCCTGTCAGGAGACTCTTGGCCAAACTATGTCCGGCTTGAGTGGTAAGCGGACAATGAAGAAATTCATTCCCCACCCACCACCCACTTAATAGCCACTGTCGACGACTTAACCGACATGCTTGATTTCGACTCCGAAGACATCGACAGTATGGACGACGATGCCGGAGAAGAACAGGAACCACCGCCCAAAGGGCGCTGGACAGCCACCTCATCATATGATATATATATGGTGGACACACCAAAAGAAAGCAATGGCGATGATGCAACGGAGGATAATCCCCTTGGGAGGGAATCTAAGCGCCAGCGTTAGCGGCACTGCTCTAAGACCTGTCATAGCAAAAATAGTGATATCGACAAGAGACAATAGCACTCTGGATGATGTCGAAGACGAAAAAAATCCCGCCCCGCCAAGCTTCGAGCAACCCGGACGGGAGGATGTGCAAGCTAGCCCTGATAAACAGGCAATTGATGGAGACTCAGAGGATGACAATTACATGCCCCTCTCTAAAGACGAGGTGAGCCTCAGGAATGAAGAATTCATCGTGCCTGAGGATCCCGTCAAGCAGGAGCGCTTCAAGCGCCGGCTTATAGACACTGCAAAAAGCCTGAAGAAAAATCAGCAGCAGCTTCAAGATGATCAAGATTTGCTAACTGATAGATGGACTGAGGTCCTGGCAGGCGAGGAATACAGACTCGAGCGCCCAACCAAAAGTTACCCAAAGCGCAGGTTGTTACCTCAATTCAAGGAGGAGGCACTAGAGCCTACACTACCAGCGCAGGATGCGGCTGACCGGCCACCCCATGGCTGAGACAAAGCGGCGTATCAGCCCGAACACTAGCCCGCACCCCGTCGCCAAACAAACAAAAACACGAAGGCCCGCGGCTACACGCATGACATGCGAGACGAATTGGAAAACAAAGCAGGACAGTCAAGATCGATCTACGGATCACAGGGGCGCGCCCAACGCATGACGATGACCGCCACGCTGGATATACTAAATTTAAATCCAGCCGGGCCGAATACAACAGACCAGACTCAGTTGAACTACGTCGTGATGTAGCCCGGCATAGAGGCTCCGCACACCCCCTATGCTTCACTGACGAAGTAATGGAGCATGAATTCCCAGAAGGGTTTAAGCCTGTGAATATCAAGCCCTATGATGGGACTACAAACCCCGTGGTATGGATAGAAGATTTCCTTCTCCACATTCACATGGCCCGCGGGGATGATCTACATGCCATCAAGTATCTCCCACTAAAACTCAAGGGACCGGCTCGACATTGGCTGAATAGTTTGCCGGCAAACTCCATTGGAAGTTGGGAGAACCTGGAAGACGCATTCCTGGATAACTTCCAGGGCACTTATGTGCGACCACCGGATGCTGATGATTTAAGTCACATAACCCAACAGCCCGGAGAGTCCGCCAGGAAATTCTGGACTCGGTTCCTAACTAAAAAGAACCAAATTGTTGACTGTCTGGATGCCGAAGCCCTAGCAGCCTTTAAGCATAACATCCGTGACGAGTGGCTTGCCCGACACCTCGGCCAAGAGAAGCCGAAGTCCATGGCAGCCCTCACGACACTCATGACCCGCTTTTGTGCGGGCGAGGATAGCTGGCTGGCTCGCAGCAATAGCACGTCAAAAAATCCTGGCACCTCAGATGCTAGAGATAGCAACGACAAGCCCTGACGCAACAGACACAAGCATCGCAACAATGGAGATAACGCCAAAGACATGGCTGTCAATGCCGGATTCAGTGGCTCTAAGTCCAGTCAGCGGTCAAAGGCATTCAAAAGAAACAATCCAAGCCCGTCCAGTCTGGACCACATACTCGATCGCTCATGTCAAATTCACGGCACCCCCGATAAACCAGCCAACCACACCAACAGAGAATGTTGGGTGTTCAAATAGGCCGGCAAGTTGAATGCCGAAAACAAGGAAAAGGGGCCGCATAGTGATGACGATGAGGAGCCCCGGCTGCCGAACACAGGAGGACAGAAGAAATTTCCCCCGCAAGTAAAAAATGGTAAATATGATATACGTAACCCGTATTCCCAAGCGGGAACAGAAGCATGCACTAAGGGACGTCTACACGATGGAGCCAGTCGCCCCAAAGTTCAACCCATGGTCTTCTTATCCGATAACTTTCGATCGCAGGGACCATCCGACCAGTATCCGTCATGGTGGTTCGGCCATGTTGGTCCTCGACCCCATCATTGACGGATTACACCTCACACGAGTCCTTATGGATGGTGACAGCAGCCTGAGCCTGCTCTATCAGGATACAGTGTGCAAAATGGGCATCGATCCCTCAAGGATCAAACCCACCAAAACCACCTTTAAAGGTGTCATGCCAGGTGTAGAGGCCTGTTGCACGGGCTCAATCACACTGGAAGTAGTCTTCGGATCTCCAGAGAACTTCCGAAGCGAGGAATTAATCTTCGATATCGTCCCCTTCCGCAGTGGCTATCATGCACTGCTCGGACGAACCACGTTTGCCAGATTCAATGCGGTACCGCATTATGCATACCTCAAGCTCAAAATGCCAGGACCTCGCGGGGTTATACCAGTCAATGGAAACACAGAGCGCTCCCTTCGTACGAAGGAGCACACTGCGGCCCTTGCGGCAGAAGTACAGAGCAGCCTTCTTAGGTAGACCTCCAATTCGGCAATAAAACCCCCGGACACCGCCAAGCGAGTCCAAAGTACTCTGCAACAGGATCATCCGGCATGTCTAGAGCTCGCCTAGCAATTCGGCCTCTGTCCTATTCCTAGTCAAGCAGTGAAACTTGTGCCGCGTATACATAATTATGCACTTAAAATACCATGGGCATAGACGGAGGCACAACTAGAATGCGGTCCATAATGCGTCTCAGCCGCCCCAGGATCCGTATACCTTCACCCCTTTTCTTTCTTTCAGGTCCCTATTTTTTGGAGGCTCTTCTGATAGCCTGATTATCGGACCCATCACGGGACGGAAACACCAAGGAGGCAAGGAGCTTTGATGTACAAGGGAATCCCCAAGTGGTCTCTGATAACGATCGCTATACCTGTTTTACATACCCACACGCAGCTCGCTCTTGGTTAAGGACATGTCAAATAGTCCTATTTTGCTTATCGCACTACTTGTATACATACGCATTGACATATTATTCAAATAACAATGGAAAATAACGTACATCATCAGCTTATTATTACATTTCTTTATCTTTTTCCTTGACTGTTTATTTATTACAAATTGCACCCGTACATTTTGGTACGTTCATCTCACCAGGGGCTTCAGTGTACCCTATAACACGGCAAGAAAACTACGAACACTTTCGATAGTGCGACACCCCGAACTTATAGCATTATATTCATCAGCTCCGAATCATGTCTTGGGTCAATAGTTGGGTTTGCTCGGCTCCCATGTTTTGCTGCCTTACGTTCCACTACATCGGCTAAGGTGGCATAGGGAGAACTACTGCGATTGTGTCTCGGTTCCTCTGGACGAGCACCTCAGTAGAGAAAGCCGAAAACTGACTATCATGATGCGGCGAGAGCTGGTCGCTGTTCGAGAGGTCTCAAATCCTTGAAGATTTTTTCTGCTTTGGGCGAGGAATCGACCTTTGTCCGAATTAGGCGTGTATAGCATCCCAAGTTCGGCCTGCCGAATACCAAGGGCTACGCCAAAATTCAAAATTATAGAACTTCTATGGCTAAGTGAGAGTGATAAAGCTATATAGTCCGATTGCCTTGTTCGTTGCGCTAAACACCTCCTTAAAGGATCAAAAATTTGGATAAAGAGTGTTTAGATTTATCCCGAACACCCCGGTACTAGTTACATGGGGGCAGAAGCCGACGACTGGCCAACTCTCGGATTTTATAAACGGCCGCACAGAAGGTAAAATTTTAAATCAGCAAGTGTTATATTGCGCAAAAGAACTTGTTTCATATTACAGGATAAAATGAGTGTATTCACTCAAAGATTACATCCTTCGCACATTGCTCCACCACAAGGCGGGAGCCCTTCAGGACACTATCATAATACTTTTCGGGGTGGTGATGCTCCTTGCCCTTCGGCGGCCCTTCGGTCATCAGCTTCTTGGCATGCATCTTCGCCAAGTGCACTTTTGCATGGGCGAAGTCCATTCGCGCACCATCAATGCAAACCGACTGCTTTATAACTTCAAGCCCCGGACAGGCACTCACAAGCCTCTTTACTAGGCCAAAGTAGCTGCTTGGCAGGCCACAGCCGGACTATGAGGTCCTTCATGGCCAGTTCGGCCGCCTTGTGCAGTTCGACCAGTTGCTTCAGCTGGTCGCTCAAGGGCATCGGATGTTCGGTCCCAATATATTTAGACCAGAACCACTTCTCCATCGATCTCCCTTCTTCAGCTCGGTAGAACTCTGCGGCATCAGATATGCTACGCGGCAGATCTGCAATGCTCCTGGAGGGCTCCAAATTCGGGTAAGTAAAAGGAAAGTCTCCTTCACATGCTTGCTTTGCATAATGAATGCCTTACCCGCCGCAATCTTCTTGGCCGCTTGAATCTCTTGGAGGGCCTTTTGGGCTTCGGCCTTGGCATCTCGTGCGCTCTCAAGGGTCTTCGCAAGCTCGGACTCTTGCGTCTTAGAGTCACGCTCAAAGGACTTGTATTTTTGGATGAAATCCTTGAGCTCTTGCTGGACCTCATCGACTCATGCCTCTTGCTTCTCGCGCTCGACGTGATCCTTGGACGCTTTGTCTTCGGCCTTGGTCAGCGTCGTCTTAAGGGCCACTACTTCGGTTGTGTCCCCTAGTAAAGTTCATGACATTTTCATCAGCAGAAACCATTTTTCCTTTCTAAATATACAGATGGGGTATTGTGCACCTTTGTTTTCCTCAAGCTGCCTCTTCACGAGGTCGAGCTCTCCCTCGGTCCACTCCAGGTCCCGCTTCAGTCCGGAGACCTCCGCAGTATGAGCGGCAGCGGCAAGCAGCAACGCCTGCTTATTCACATAGACATCTTTTATTAGACTCATGCGGATGTTATTTGATCCTCTGTTCGGCCTTTCTTTCCGAACACCAAACAGAGCATCAGGGGTTACTGTCTATACTGTGATATTTTCCCACAATTTTGTTACTTACCTCAAAGCCTGTTAGGAGGTTGGCGCAGGCTTCGGTCAATCCGCTTTTGGTGGACCAGACCTTCTCAATCACCGCACTCATAAGAGTATGGTGTTCTTCATCAATGGAAGCGTTGCGAAGCGCTTCTAGCAAGTTATCCGATGCCTCTGGATGGACAGAGGTCATCGGTATAGGCGGCTCGCCCTCCTTAGAGAGAGGCTGCCTGCCTGAATCTAGAACCACTTGGGTTTCCGGAGCCGCATTCGGCTGGGTGCCAAACTTGCTCCGGCCCCCGTTATCGGAATCCATGGGGGTCTTCCCTCCCATGTGCCTGGCGACTGGGATTTCGCCTGGGGGCATCTCCAGAACTGTCTCCCCCTAGTCTGGTATCCTTTGAGACAACACCTCGGTGTCGTCCCCGGGCCTGGGGGAGGAGGCTGTCGGGAGTGAATCGATGTTCATTGTCGACGGGCCCAGGGACCCCTCCGAAGAGGATACCTCGATGTGGGATTTGGCCGGACTGCACATGCATGTTTGGCATGATAAGAAGCAATAAAGCAAAACATGCTGGGAGTATTTAAGTGTCCGGATGCTTACGACTTAGCCAGGGGCTTGTCCCTGGGCGGCCACTCCTCGCCGCTGTAGGTGGCCGTGGTGGAGTGGTCGAGAAGGAAGGTCTTTCCCTTCTTCGACGCCTCGGCCTCCCCCTGCGGGGTGGCCTTTCTCTTCTCCCCCCCCCTCCCCGGTTGGGGGGGAGGGATTTCTTCTTCCTCCTCCTCGTCTTCATTGGAGGAGGGTGCCTCGGTGTCTTCGGACGTCACGTCCGATACAACCTTGCGTCGGAGACCTTCCTGGTCCCCGCGGCCTTCTTCTTGGCCTTCTTCTCCGGCACCTCATAGGGTGCCAGAAACAGCATCTTCGTTAGAAGAGGCAATGCTGGATCTTTAGGTAGCGGAGCCAGAAAGTCAATCCGCTCCGCTATCGCTACCCAGTCCCGTTAAATTGGCATGGAGGCTTCGATTCCTCCCGCGAGTATGCTGGGGAAAGGCACATCTTGCAAAATATAAAAAACTTACCGGATTGGTGGGGCGCTTTGCGCTGAGTCCGCGATCTTCGGTTATGGGCGGTGGTACCTCGGTGGCCTTGAACAGCACCTTCCAGACGTCTTCATGCGTCTTGTCGAAGAGCTCTCGCAGCGTCTGGTGTTCGGCCGGGTCGAACTCCCACATATTGTAAGCCCATCTCTGACATGGAAGGATCCGGCGGATGAGCATGACCTGGACCACGTTGACAAGCTTGAATTTCTTGCATATCATATTTTGGACGCAGGTCTGAAGTCCGGTTAGCTCCACCGATGATCCCCGGGCTAAGCCCTTCTCGTTCCAGGAGGTGAGCCACATGGGGATGCTGGATTGAAATTCGGGGGTCGCTGCCCAGTTGGTGTCGCGCGGCTCGGTGATGTAGAACCACCCCGATTGCCACCCCTTCACGATCTCCACAAAGGAGCCTTCGGGCCAGGTGACATTGGGCATCTTGCCCACCATGGTGCCTCCGTACTCCGCTTGCTGGCCAACACCACCTTTGGCTTCACGTTGAAGGTCTTCAGCCACAGGCCGAAGTGGGGCATAATGCAGAGGAAGGCCTCGCACACGACGATAAACACCGAGATGTTGAGGGTAAAATTGGGGGCCAGATCATGGAAGTCCAGCCCGTAGTAGAACATAAGTCCGCGGAAGAATGGGTGGAGGGGGAATCCCAGTCCGCAGACGAAGTGACAGAAGAACACTACCGTCTCCTGGGGTTTCGGGGTAGGGACGATTTGCCCTTCAGCCGGAAGCCGGTGCACGATGTTTGCGGACAGGTATCCGGCCTCCCGAAGCTTAGTGATGTCCTTCTCCATAACGGAGGAGGCCATCCACCTGCCTCCCACTCCAGACATGCTTGGAATGGCTTTACGGAGAAGGTGAGAACTTGGGCGCTGGTGCTCGAGCGAGGGAGAATGGATGAGTAGAGGAAGAAGAAGGCGTGGGTGAAAAAGGGGAATCCTTATCTCTTTATAAAGGAGGTAGAAACCATGTGCCTCCCCACTTGCCCTATAAATTTGCTTATTCCCCAAGTGCCGTGTTGATGGCACGATTGGGTTACGCACACCCATATTGATGAGAATTCCGTGATAAGGGGACATGATCTCTGCTTCGACAAGATGTGCCAATGAAACCACCTCGCAAGATGTGCAGTAGCGGGTTGAGAAAAAAGATTCGAATAATGACCGGGCCGCGGTGTGATCTCATGCTATGAATAGTTATCAGCAGATTTGATTTGTGGAATTAATTGCTCTCTACGATGGTATGTAGAATTTGTTTTGCAAAGCCGAACATGATCCTTGTGTTCAAGATCTCGTATGGAGTATTCGGAGAAGGAACCCGCCTTGCAATGCCGAAGACAATCTGCGCGCCGGACTCATCATCATTGAAGCCTGTTTCAGGGGCTACTGAGGGAGTCCTGGATTAGGGGGTCCTCAGACAGCCGGACTATGTACTTGTGCCAGACTATTGGACTATGAATATACAAGATTGAAGACTTCGTCCCGTGTCTGGGTGGGACTCTCCTTTGCGGGGAAGGCAAGCTTGGCAATTCAGATATGTAGATTTCCTTCTCTGTAACCGACTCTGTGTAACCCTAGCTCCCTCCGGTGTCTATATAAACCGGAGGGTTTCGTTCGTAAGACAATGACAATCATAATCATAGGCTAGCTTCTAGGGTTTAGTCTCTATGATCTTGTGGTAGATCAACTCTTGTAATACTCATATCATCAAGATCAATCAAGCAGGAAGTAGGGTATTACCTCCATAGAGAGGGCCCGAACCTGGGTAAACATTGTGTCCCCCGCCTCCTGTTACGATTAGCCTTAGATGCACAGTTTGGGACCCCCTACCCGAGATCCGCCGATTTTGACACCGACAATGCATAATAACAAGGGAGAGTGTGTCCACGTACCCTTATAGACCGAAAGTGGAAGCATTAAGTAATGCGGTTGATGTAGTCGAACGTCTTTGCAATCCAATCGATCAAGTACCAAACGCATGGCACCTCCGCAATCTGCACACATTCAGCTCGGTAACGTCCCTCGAACTCTAGATCCAGCTGAAGCCGACGGAGAGTTCCGTCAGCACGATGGCGTGGTGATGGTGATGATGAAGTTACCGCGCAGGGCTTCGCCTAAGCACTACGACGATATGTGACCGAGTTGGAAAATTTTGGAGGGGGGCAACACACATGGCTAAAGATCAACTTGTGTGTCTATGGGGTGCCCCCTCCCCCGTATATAAAGGAGGGGAGGAGGGGGTCGGCCGGCCTCATGGGGCGCGCCCCAAGGGGGGAATCCTACTCCTACTAGGAGTAGGTTCCCCCTTTCCTAGTCCAACTAGGAGGGGAAGGAAAGAGGAAGATAGAGAGAAGGAAAGGGGGGGCGCCCCCCTCCCCAATTTGGATTGGGCTTGGGGGGGGGGCGCCTCCACCTGGCCGCCTCCTCCTCTCTTCCACTAAAGCCCATGTAGGCCCATTAACCCCCCGAGGGGTTCCGGTAACCCCCGGTACTCCGGTTTTATCCGAAACTTCTCCGAAACACTTCTGGTGTCAGAATATGGTCGTCCAATATATCAATCTTTATGTATCGACCATTTCAAGACTCCTCGTCATGTCCGTGATCTCATCCAGGACTCCGAGCAACCTTCGGTATGTCAAATCACATAAACTCATAATACCAATCGTCATCGAACGTTAAGCGTGCGGACCCTCACTACAAAAAAAAAGACACATCCTTGACATTTTGGGCTGAACGAATTTTTTTCTATCATACTTATGACACTTCTATGACGATAATTGTGACAAAACCCGGTATCATCATAGATGTGGTGGGCTCCTACTTCTATGACAAAAAATCATGACAGAAAATGGGGTTTTCGTCCTGGGCAGGCCGGAGATGCAGCTGCATGACATTCTTTGGGCCGTCCATGACGGAAAAACCCGTGGTAGAAGTGAGGGCGAGGAAAAATTTGGGGAGTTCCCGATTACGGTGGGTGGTCAGGGGCCGAGTGATGCGCGTTTCTCTCGTAACGTACGCGTGTGTGTGCGAGGCATTAGGCTCTAACTTAACCCGAGCGAGGCGTTGGGATCTAACTTAACCCGAGCGAGGCGTCGCCAAACTGAACCCGAGCGATTGCACTGCAGGCTACGCGTTACTGAACCCGAGCGATCGAGCGATTCCTTCGCTACTGATGCTAACTGAAGCCGATCAATGTTGCCTCTGGATGAATAGTGAGCGTTGCAGGGGGT
>NC_041383.1:735932968-735938155 GCF_002162155.2 Triticum dicoccoides | reverse complement strand
GGTGGATGAACAGGACCCCGTGGCATTTACTCTGGATGAACAGGACCTCAATCGATCGAGCCGGTTGGGGCTGGATGAACAGGACCCCGTGGAGGGCTGAATGAACAGGACGACCCCATGGAGGGCTAGATGAACAGTAGATAGTGGAGGGGTGGATGAATAGTAGCCCATGGAGGGGTGGTTGAATAGGAGCCCGTGGAGAGGGGTGGTTGAACAGTAGCCGGTGGAGTAGCGCGCAGTGGAGGCTAGATGAACAGGAGCCCGTGGATGAACAGTCGCAGGTGGAGGCTGGAGGAGGTCGACGGTGGATGAACAGTAGCCTGTGGAGGCTGGAGGAGATCGACGGTGGAGATGAACAGTATCCCGTGGAGTCCTGTTTTGCGGTACGTCACACCTCTCCTGATGAACAGGACCCCCGTTTCGACCGTAGTGCTCCAACACAAGTCCGTTTCGTCTGTTTTGCGGTACGCCACACCCCTCTCGATCAACAAGACCCCCGTTTCGACCGTAGGAGGTCCGTTTCCTCCGTTTTGTGGTACGCCAGACCCCTCTCGATGAACAGGATCCCGTTTCGAACGTGGCTGGTCGAACACAAGGCCGTTTCCTCCGTTCTGTGGTACGCGAGGCCTCGTTTCGATCGCCTGTTCCGTCCAAGCCCTCCCGATGAACACGACAATGCATTCCGTTCCGACCCAGCCGGTTGCCTCCCCATGAACACGACGACGACGCTGTTTCTCCGTTCCGACCCAGCAATGTACACGAGCCCTGGCTGTACGTATGCGCGAGTAGGCGTTTGAGACCCCGCCCGTATGTACGTACGTGGCCGTATTTTCTTTCTTGCACCCTGGCCGTTGTACGTGCGTGTACATGCTACGTGCGCGCCTGTACTACGACACGTGCGCACCTCTACATCGACCAGTATGTACGTACACGTTCGCGATCAGAATGATAACGCTACGTATGCTTCGACCAGGTGGGTCCCGACTGTCGGGCACTTCCTTGCGTGCGAAGATGTAGCTGGTGGGTCCCAGCATTCAGGGGGCGAATCATTTTTTTCGGACGCACTTCCTTGCGTGCGAAGGTGTAGCTGGTGGGTCCCAGCAGTCAGGGGGGAAAGGTTTTTTTCATGAAATACGGTGGCCCGCCCGGTGAGTCCCTGCTGTCAGGTGGATGAATAATTATTTTGTGCATAATAAGGAGGCACTTCCTTGCGGCCACCGTGGACCCAGCTGTCAGCCTCTCCACGTACAGTACTCTTTCGATGGAAGTCGGTCGTTGACCACATTGACCACGACGCGCCGAGAGCACCACGGCGGTGGACAACGGCAAGGTCTAGGAAGGGGACGACGCGGAGCCGGGGAAGACGCAGCAGTGGATGCCCACGCAAAGAGGAGTACAAGGGTTCACTAGTTCGGCTACGGTGTGAGGCTGCCGTCGCCGTAGAATAACAGGGGGTGTGGGTGAGTAGAGGGATGGCCTGGCCAGCGGTGGGAGTAGTAGGGGCGGTGAGGCCTCCGCGGCATCACAGCCGGCCACGGGAGGCATGAGCATGAGGCACGACCGGCGCTGCTTTGGGCGGCTGGAGCACGAAGACCAGAGGTTGAAGAAGCACTACAGCCATTGGATGGACACCGTACGGTCACTGGATCTAGAATCAATCATATTGACTAAGTTGACAAAGCCCTCTGTCCCCATCAACTTAGTAGGCCCACAAGTCAGCCTCCCACGAAGGTGAGTCCCAGCTAGCAGGGGGAGTATTCATTTTTTGTGCATAATAAGGACGCACTTCTGGTGGGTCCAGGCTGGCAGCGGGGGGAACGTTTTTTTCGTGAAATACAGAGGCCCTTCGGGTGGGTCCCATCTATCGGGTGGAGGAATCATTATTTTGCGCATAATAAGGAGGCATTTCCCTGTGGGGGCCCCTACTGTCAGCCTCTTCCGATGGATGTTGTTTGTTGACCATGTTGACCTCGCTGCGCCGAGAGCACAAATGCGGTGGACGAGGGCGAGGCCCAGGAAGAGAACCACCCGGAGCCAGCGAAGCCACCGCAGCGGATGCCCATGCTGAGGGGAGTACGTGTGCTGACTGGTCGGCTGCGGGGTGAGGCTCATGTCGCCGGAAAATAACAGGATGTGTGGGTGGTTAGAGAGATGGCCTGGCGATAGCATAGCCAGCCACAGGAGGAGGGAGCAGGCAGTCCCGCCGGCGCTGGTTTTGGCGGCTGGAGCAGGAAGATCAGAGATTGAAGAAGCACGGCGGCCGTTGGATGGACATCCAAGAGTCACTACTATGTGTTGACTAAGTTGACAAAGCCTTGTGTATGCGTCAAAAAAATTAGGAAAGCGTCATCGTCAACCTAGTAGGCCCAGAAGTCAGCCTCCAAATCTGTGGAAAACAGCATACAGCCCATTAGCCATTATTTTCAATAATTTACAGCCCATTTGCTAATTCTTAAGGATATTTGAAGCCCATATTCTTTTTATTAGCATTACAGACCATATATTCTGGGCACTGCTAAATAATTCAACAAAATTTTGCATATTTAGGTGGGTCCGAACTCTTTTTATCACGAAATTTTGAGTCATGTTAAAAATAATTTTCAAAAAATTATATCAAAATAAAATTCAAAAACAATTCTCCACAAAAATGAATGAAATTTAGAATCTTAACTAGCAAGATGCCCGTTCGTTGCACGGAACATGAAGATGCATTTGTACGAGTAGTTTATCTTGTGGGAGAAAAGATGATATTTCAATGTAGTTGCGAGTTGGCTTTGGTTTTTATAAGAGTAGAGAGTAGAGAAATCCTGAAAAAATGATATTTTAATGCAACTGCCGGTTGGCTTTGGTTTAAAAATTTACAGCCCATTTCTTAAAACTTATATCCCATTTTCTGGGGAAGCCCATTTCTTACTACTTACATCCCTCCTCGTCTTGAAAGATTTGCAGCCCAGCAGGGCTGAGAAAAACAAGTAGGCCTCGGTTTTGGTATTCTCCAAAAACAACTAGGCTAGCTAATTTCAGAAAGAAAAACTATATCAACTCGGCTCATCATGTGCTTAATAAAAGCATAAGTGTGGGCTAGACGGGCCACAGCCCCTACACAGCACGCAGTTGAGCTCCGTCTCTGAAACTAAAAAACAACTGGGCGAGCTGCTGGGTCCCTGGTGTTACCCGCTTGATGTATAATTTTCTCGTTTATTGACTACATTGACAATGGCGTGGGCCTAGTTGTCAAACAATTAGGAGGGAGTATTTTTTGGCTTGTAATAATGAGGCACCTGCTTGCGAAATGCAATGACCCTGGTGGGTCCCTACTGTCAGCCTCTCCACATATAGTCATCTCCTGATTCCTCTTGGTTGTTGACCATGTTGACAATGCCATATGGCGGCGGGCACAGCAAGCGAACCAAGGCGGAGAACGACGGCAAGGCCTCAGACGGGAATGAATAGCAGCCGTGGAAGATGCGACAGTATAGTGGCAGGTGGAGGGTAGTACGAGGGCAAAAACATGCAACTCAAGCATGTAAATGGTACAAAAAGCCCAAGAATTAATTGTTCATCAAATTTTTAGACAAAACCCAGATTGAACATGATAGTAACATCTAACCCAACCACTCTTTTTTGCAGTCACAAACAAATGGATCGGTCTGATCCATAAAATCAACATCCTGTGCAAAAAAATTTATTTTAGGATGACTACAACTTGTTGTAAATAGAAGCTGAGCACGTTTAGAAGGTGTATACCCATTTATCCACCTGAAACTTCATTTTTTGCTGTTCAACATGTCCGCCCGTGAGAAATCTCTTGCAGTAAAAATTAAGCCTCATGGACAATAGTAACCTCACATTCAACAGGAAGAATGTGACAAAGCTTCTGTTTGCCTGGTTGGATGCATATTGTTCCAGCGTTAGTGTCCTCAAACGAATGTCATGAGAACTGAGAAAATCATTGTGCTTATTACGCCACCGATTGGTTATATGTTTTTGTCCATGTGGTTCTGCCTAAGTAGACATGAAGATTGAAAACAGTTAAGGTCTGAAAAAAGAGTATGTCGAAAGAACGCCCGCTGAACAGTTAACTCTAGTACAATATATACGGGCTTTCAATGTGCATGAAATCATCACCTCTATGTATAAATTCTCCAGAGATTGACAGCATTGCAGCAAGCCAATAATTATGTCCTGATCAAAACTATACATTCTGATATATATGATCTTGATAGAATCCAGCAACATTGATAGGCTATCAATGGACGAACTCTTCATTGAGCATATAACATAATATTAGTACCCAAAGTGTACTCCAAGATGATATAAAACTTATGCGCACAAATGAAAAATGCAGCATATGATTACAAATGTGTAGATGATAATATACGATACCTGAAAAGGCGAGGAGCCAAACACCAACTCCTTGTGATTATTAAACGGGTCACGAATTACACCCAAGGTCTCTAGTTTGGGCGTAGAGATGACAGTTATTTGTGAAGGTGTATAACAATTATGAAGGAGCAACCTTTCAAGTGAAGGGGCATCTTCGATGATGAGCTGCTTTCCTTTAAAACAAATTCCAATGCTTTTAAAGTGAGGCGACTTTATTTGGAGACAACTGATACCGATATCTATTCCCAAAACAATCAGCAAGCGCTCCAGGGCAGGGCAACTGGAGTGGATGATGTTGTGCAGTGAGGCCTCCGATAGATAAACCAGCACAAGCGAAAGTTTTTTTAGTAGTGGGAGTCGAAGCATTTGTACCAGATTGTCTGGTAGATGGCACCGGGCGAAGGTGGCGGTGTGGAGAGAGGAGGAAAACCGCGAGATGGAAAACGGCGGTGTGGGCATGAATTCTTGGTGTGTTCGTGGTATGAAAGTTTTGTGGTAATGGTACAATTCAAACTGCTGGAGTTTTCCGAATTAAGGGGATATCAGCCAAGCGTCCACCTTACCGAGTATGGACAACAGGTAGCGTGTAGGGATGCAGAGGCATTGAACGGGGCCCTGCTGGTGAGGAGATCAAATTCAGGAAGGAAAGATATCTAACGACAGTCGAGATTGAGGGGCGCGGTGCACCATAGAGGGCGCCACCAAGTTGAGAGGACTTGTGTGCGGCAGCAATCCTTGGTGGGGAGAAGTGAGATGATCTCCTCAAGGATGACGTCCGAGATATCGCTGATGCGGTCCACC
>NC_041383.1:735891553-735932496 GCF_002162155.2 Triticum dicoccoides | reverse complement strand
CACGGGTTTGAGCATAGTAGCTAGAGACGAGCCTAGTGGCAGTGCGAGTGGGGAAGAAGGAGGGCTGGGTATTTCTGTAGGAGTGGAAGAAGAGGAGCAGGCATTTTCTGTACGAGTGAGGAAGAAGGTGAGCGGGGGTTTTCTGGACGAGTGAGGAAGATTGGGGAGCGGGGGGAATTGGGGGGGAGGCGGAAGCGGGAGAGTGAGTTGTTCGTATTTATAAGGACCGTTGCACTAACTACTCGCTTTTTCCCAAGAACCACTCTCTTCTTTTGCGTTGCTGCATTGGAGCTGGCGCATGGACTTGGCTGACTGGCCATGCATGTAGGATGCATGTGCCCACCGGCCACTGCATGCGCCTGGTTTGTTACTAGGCCTATTTAGTAGGGTGGTTATGGAGTAAATTAAGGACATTTATTTTCTCGTACACCCACCAAATTAGAGGATGCGGTACTGGATGCAGACACTCACATTAAACTAAGCTTCAGAAGATACGGTATGCATACTAACATTCCGAAGAACAAAAGTTCAGCATGTCTATGCATCTCAATGATTCACCATACTATAACCAATACAAAGCTGTGAGAAGGTGTGGAAATAAAGAAAATCGGTTGCACTGCTTGTTTGCTCCTCCACACATGATAGGATCATTTCGCACTGCATTTCGCAAGTCAACGTACGAATAAGCTAATTTCATCTTGCGGTGGTCATTGTACCTAGTTACGAATGTAGGAATACCTGGAGCACCATGAGGTTAGCTGACAGCAGGTAGATGCAACCATATAAATTTTGTGCGGTGCTACCAAAATTGAGGTTTGTATCCCTTCCCATTATGAGAATTCTTCTTGAAGTTGGTAGAATGTGATGGCTTATTCTTTGCATCAAACTTGCCTTTCCCCTGAGATTTGTTCTTGTTGTTTTGGGGCTGGTTGGGCTGGAAGTTCTTCTCGTGTACCATGTGGGCACTAGAAGCTCCCTCAGCGACCCGAGCACGTGTGTCTTTGTCTCTCGCCTTCTCCTCAAAATCAAGAGTGCTAATGAGATCCAAAACAGAAAACTCATGTCTCTTGTTTTTCAGAGAAGTAGCAAAATCGTTCCACGAAGGTGGAAGCTTGGCAATGATGGTCCCAACAACAAATTTGTCCGGCAACACACACTTAAAGTACTCAAGTTCCTTAGAGAGTGACTGTATCTCATGAGTCTACTGAACAACAGAGCGCTCATCAGTCATCTTGTAGTCACAGAATTGCTCCATGACATACAACTCGTTGCCAGCACCGAGGGCCAAACGTGGCCTCGAGCGTAGCCCACATGTCTTTGCCGCTGTCAAACGACATATATGAATCCACAATGGAATCATCAAGAACACTCAGCGGGGTGGCTTTGAAGAGGGTATCCATGTTCTGAAAAGCTTCCTGCTGTGTAGGATTAAGATCGCCCTCAGGCTTACCCTTAGTGGCATCATAGCAGTACATGATCTAAAACCAATATACTGCTCTTGTGTGCCACCTTTTATATTGCACCCCCTTAAAAGTAGGCGGCTTCAAAAGCACAGCAAAACCACTCGGAGTAAATTGCCTATAATCAGGTTTTTCGATTGGGTTGTTGAATATATGAGCAATTTACTATGAGATTTAATCCGAATCAGAAGTAAATAGATCATGACGACAATTGCAAACATCAAAGTAATGATGCGGACTAAACTAGGAGGACAGAATCACATACTGTACAGCGGGAGCAGAACCAATGTGGTTGATGTTGTCAGTCATGTCGTTGATGAAGAGGTTACCAGGTTGGGGAAGAAGGCTGTTGTTGAGGAAGTCGTCGCTGGCAACAGTCACAGGAGTGTGCTCCCCAAAATCTTGATCGCCCCTCTCCCATACAGGATCACGAAAGGCAGGGTTCGGAGGACTAATGTCCCTTCTCGCGGTGCTTGCTGGAAGGAGGGTTGGAGAAGAATTGCGTGGCGACGCTAAGATCTGGAACGGTGCGAAACCATATGATACAGCGGCGGCTAGGGTAGAGCATGTCAGGTCGGTCGTGCGAGTATAATAGTAGGCCTTTGGCCCCCAAACACCACGTCCAAGTCAATAATAGCCCTGCCAAGGTTTGTCTCAAAAAACGGAGTAATTAAGGCGTCCGTTAGTCCCTTTATTATAAATACTATATCATTAATAATGGCCCCACCTTTTGTCTCACAAAGTATGTTGGAGTACAACCGGCTACACGTTTACAATCCGCTTCTCTTCTCTCTCCTCTTCTCTCTCCTTCAACTAAGCACAAATACTATCCTTATAGCCTGCTTATGTCATCTAATTGTAGTACTTGCTCTAAAGTTACTCTCCACTATGTAATCTGAAATGCCGGGCGTGCAGCGGGCGGTGCCCTCAGTCAGCGCGCCGCTTCAATAGCGGAAGCAGTGAGAGGTCGCGTCGCCCTGACTTGCCATCAATCTGGAGCGGCGGGCTCAGCTGGCGCCGGGTGGGAAGCGCGCACGGAAGGGGGGGGGTTGTTGGGCCAAGAAGGTGAGAAGCCAACTTGGGATCGGTCCGGACGGGGAAATATCATCTGCTCCCATACTCTGCATATGACACTAGTCTATGTTACTACTCCCTCCTTTCCGGTTTATAGAGATGTTTAGAGTAACATAGTAATATGTTATAGTATAAGTTACTCCCCACTATGACCATCCTTGGCCTCTCCCAGTGCTCCACCATCTATAGCTGCTAAGCCTGCCACGTAGGCATAAAATATGATGTGGCACCAATAAACTAAGCACCTATGCATTGAAGACTTGAGTTACTGATACGTCCATTTTGCATCATGCTTTTATATCAATATTTATTGCATTATGGGCTGTTATTTCACGTTATGTCACAATACTTATGGCTATTATCTCTTATTTTACAAGGTTTACATGAAGAGGGAGAATGCCGGCAACTGGAATTCTGGACTGGACAAGGAGCAAATATTGGAGGCCTATTCTGCGCAACTCCAAAAGTTCTGAAACTCCACGGAATATCTTAAAATAAATAAAGAAAAATCGTCGCCAAAGATGAAGACCAGGGGGCCCACACCCTGCTCATGAGGGTGGGGGCGCACCCTAGGTAAATAAAGAAAAATCGTCGCCAAAGATGAAGACCAGGGGGCCCACACCCTGCTCATGAGGGTGGGGGGCGCCCCCCCTAGGGCGCGCCCCCCTACCTCGTGGGCCCCCTGGTGGCTCTCCGACGCCCATCTTCTCCTATATGAAGTCTTTCGATGAGAAAAAATAGAAGGCAACCTTTCAGGACGAAACTCCGCCGCGACGAGGCGGAACCTTGGCGGAACCAATCTAGGGCTCTGGCAGAGCTGTTCTGCCGGGGACACTTCCCTCCGGGAGGGGGAAATCATCACCATCGTCATCACCAACGCTCCTCTCATCGGGAGAGGTCAATTTCCATCAACATCTTCACCAGCACCATCTCATCTCCAAACCCTAGTTCATCTCTTGTATCCAATTCTTGTCTCCAAGTTCGGGATTGGTACTAGTAGGTTGCTAGTAGTGTTGATTACTCCTTGTAGTTGATGCTAGTTGGTTTATTTGGTGGAAGATCATATGTTCAGATCCTTTATGCACATTATTACCCCTCTGATTATGAACATGAATATGCTTTGTGAGTAGTTACGTTTGTTCCTGAGGACAAGGGAGAAGTCTTGCTATTAGTAGTCATGTGAATTTGGTTTTCGTTCGATATTTTGATAAGATGTATGTTGTCTAACCTCTAGTGGTGTTATGTGAACGTCGACTACATAACACTTCACCATTATTTGGGCCTAGAGGAAGGCATTGGGAAGTAATAAGTAGATGATGGGTTGCTAGAGTGAAAGAAGCTTAAACCCTAGTTTATGCGTTGCTTCGTAAGGGGCTGATTTGGATCCATATGTTTCATGCTATGGTTAGGTTTACCTTAATACTTTTGTTGTAGTTGCGGATGCTTGCAATAGAGGTTAGTCATAAGTGGGAGGCTTGTTCAAGTAAGAACAGCACCCAAGCACCAGTCCATCCACATATCAAATTATCAAAGTATCGAACGCGAATCATATGAGCGTGATGAAAACTAGCTTGACGATATTCCCATGTGTCCTCGGGAGCGCTTTTCCTATTATAAGAGTTTGTGCAGGCTTGTCCTTTGCTACAAAAAGGATTGGGCCACCTTGCTGCACTTTATTTACTTTTGTTACTTGTTGCTCGTTACAATTTATCTTATCACAAAACTATGTGTTGCCACTTATTTCAGTACTTGCAGAGAATACCTTGCTGAAAACCGCGTATCATTTCCTTCTGCTCCTCGTTGGGTTCAACACTCTTACTTATCGAAAGGACTATGATAGATCCCCTATACTTGTGGGTCATCAAGGCTATTTTCTGGCGCCATTGCCGGGGAGTGAAGCGCCTTTGGTAGGTGGAATTTGGTAAGGAAAATTTATTTAGTGTGCTGAAATTTTCTGTTACTTGTTACTATGGAAAGTAATTCTCTGAGGGGTTTGTTCGGGGTATCTTCACCCCGTCCTGTAGAGCAAAGAGTTGCTCCTCAACCTACTCAACCTACTGAACCTATTGAAAATGAAACTCCTTTTGAGATCCCTTCAGGTATGATGGAAAAACTGCTAGCTAACACTTTTACAGGAGATGGAACAAAGCATCCTGATGAACATCTACCCTATGTGGATGACGTTTGTGGACTATTTAAGCTTGCAGGTATACCCGATGATGTTGTTAAGAAGAAGGCCTTCCCTTTATCTTTGAAGGGAGATGCATTGACATGGTACAGGCTATGTGATGATATGAGATCATGGAACTATAAAAGATTGAAATTGGAATTTCATCAAAAGTATTACCCTATGCATCTTGTTCATCGTGATCGCAATTATATATATAACTTTTGGCCTCGCGAAGGAGAAAGCATCGCTCAAGCTTGGGGGAGGCTTAAATCAATGCTATATTCATGCCCCAATCATGAGCTACCAAGAGAAGTAATTATGCGAAGTTTTTATGCTCGGCTTTCAGATAACAATCGCACCATGCTCGATACTTCTTGTGCTAGCTCTTTTATGATGAAGACCATTGAATTCAGATGGAATTTATTGGATAGAATTAAACGCAACTCTGAAGATTGGGAACTCGATGATGGTAAGGAGTCAGGTATGACACCTAAGTTTGATTGTGTTAAATCTTTTATGGATACCGATATTTTCCGTAAGTTTAGCACTAAATATGGACTTGACTCTGAGATAGTAGCTTCTTTCTGTGAATCCTTTGCTACTTATGTTGATCTCCCCAAGGAGAAGTGTTTTAAATATCATCCTCCCATAGAAGTAAAAGTAGCTACACCTATTAAAGTTGAAGAAAAGACTGTCACTTATAATGATCCTATTGTTCCCACTTCTTATGTTGAGAAACCGCCTTTCCCTGTTAGAATGAAGGATCATGCTAAAGCTTCAACCGTTGTTCGTAAAAACAATATTAAAACTTATACACCTCCTGAGCAAGTCAAAGTAGAACCCAATATTTCTATTGTTAAAGATCTCTTGTCTGATAATATCGATGGGCATGTTATTCAATTCCGGGGTGAAACGGCTAGAATTGCTAAACCTTGTGATAGAGATAAACATAGACCTGTGGTAGGCGTGCCTGTTATTTCTATTAAAATAGGAGATCATTGTTATCATGGCTTATGTGATATGGGTGCTAGTGCTAGTGTAATACCCATTGACCTATACAAAGAAATTATGCAAGATATTGCACCAGCTGAGTTAGAAGATATTGATGTTAAATTAAACTTGCCAATAGAGATACTATTTCACCAGTGGGAATTGTTAGAGATGTTGAAGTCTTGTGTGGAAAAACCAAATATCCCGCTGATTTTCTTGTTCTTGGTTCTCCACAAGATAGCTTTTGTCCCATTATATTTGGTAGACCCTTCTTGAATACTCTTAATGCTAAGATAGACTGTGAAAAGAATGTTGTTACTATTGGCTTGGACGATATGGTTCATGAGTTTAATTTCTCTAAATTATTAAACAACATCGCGAGGAAGAATCACCTAGTAAGGATGAAATTATTGGTCTTGCTTCTATTTCCGTACCTCCTAGTGATCCTTTAGAACAATATTTGCTAGACCATGAAAATGATATGTTCATGAATGAGAGAAGAGAAATAGATGAAGTATTCTTTAAACAGGAACCTATTCTGCAACACAATTTGCCTGTTGAAATCCTAGGGGATCCCCCTCCACCCAAGGGTGATCCCGTGTTTGAGCTTAAACCGTTGCCTGATAATCTTAAATATGCTTATCTTGATGAAAAGAAAATATATCTTGTTATTATTAGTGCTAACCTTTCAGAGCATGAAGAAGAAAGATTATTGAAAACTCTGAAGAAGCACCGTGCCGCTATTGGATATACACTTGATGATCTTAAGGGCATTAGTCCCACTCTATGTCAACATAAAATAAATTTGGAAGCGGATGCCAAACCAGTTTGTGATCCTCAACGATGTTTGAGTCCTAAAATGAAAGAAGTGGTAAGAAAAGAAATACTCAAGCTTCTGGAGGCAGGTATAATTTATCCCGTTGCTGATAGTCAGTGGGTAAGTCCTGTCCATTGTGTCCCTAAGAAGGGAGGTATTACTGTTCTCCCTAATGATAAAGATGAATTGATTCCGCAAAGAATTATCACAGGCTATAGGATGGTAATTGATTTCTGCAAATTAAACAAGGCTGCTAAGAAAGATCATTACCCCTTACCTTTTATCAATCAAATGCTAGAAAGATTATGCAAACATACGCATTATTGCTTTCTAGATGATTATTCTGGTTTCTCTCAAATACCTATGTCAGCTAAAGATCAATCAAAGACTACTTTTACATGCCCTTTTGGTACTTTTCTTATAGATGTATGCCTTTGGGTTTATGTATTGCACCTGCTACCTTTCAAAGATGCATGATGGCTATATTCTCTGATTTTTGTGAAAAAATTTGTGAGGTTTTCATGGACGATTTTTCCGTCTATGCTTCCTCTTTTGATGACTGCTTGAGCAATCTTGCTCGAGTTTTGTAGAGATGTGAAGAAACTAATCTTGTCTTGAATTGGGAAAAGTGCCACTTTATGGTTAATGAAGGCATTGTCTTGGGGCACAAAGTTTCTGAAAGAGGTATTGAAGTTGATAAAGCCAAAGTTGATGCTATTGAAAAGATGCCATGTCCCAAGGACATCAAAGGTATAAGAAGTTTCCTTGGTCACGCCGGATTCTATAGGAGGTTCATTAAGGACTTCTCAAAAATTTCTCGGCCTCTGACTAATTTATTACAAAAAGATGTACCATTTTTCTTTGATGATGATTGCGTAGAAGCATTTGCAATACTGAAGAAAGCATTAGTCTCTACACCTGTTGTTCAGCCACCTGATTGGAATTTACCCTTTCAAATTATGTGTGATGCTAGTGATTATGCTGTAGGTGCTGTTCTAGGGCAAAGAGTTGATAAGAAATTAAATGTTATCCATTATGCTAGTAAGACTCTAGACAGTGCCCAAAGAAATTATGCTACTACCGAAAAGGAACTTTTAGCAGTTGTGTTTGCATGTGATGAATTCAGACCTTATATTGTAGACTCTGAAGTAACTATTCACACTGATCACGCTACTATTAAATATCTTATGGAAAAGAAAGATGCAAAACCTAGACTTATTAGATGGGTTCTCTTGTTGCAAGAATTTGATTTGCATATTGTTGATAGAAAGGGAGCTGAGAACCCCGTTGCAGATAACTTGTCTAGGTTAGAGAATGTTCTTGATGACCCACTACCTATCGATGATAGCTTCCCTGATGAGCAATTAAATGCCATAAGCACTTCTCGTAGCACTCCATGGTATGCTGATTATGCTAACTATATTGTTGCTAAATTTATACCACCTAGCTTCACATACCAACAAAAGAAAAAGTTTTTATATGATCTGCAACATTACTTTTGGGATGACCCACATCTTTATAAAGAAGGAGTAGATGGTGTTATTAGACGTTGTGTACCTGAGCATGAACAGGAACAGATCCTACGCAAGTGTCACTCCGAAGCTTATGGAGGACACCACGCTGGAGATAGAACTGCACATAAGGTATTGCAATCCGGTTTTTATTGGCCTACTCTCTTCAAGGATGCCCGTAAGTTTGTTTTGACTTGTGATGAATGTCAAAGAATTGCTAATATTAGTAGACGTCAAGAAATGCCTATGAATTATTCATTTGTTATTGAACCATTTGATGTTTGGGGCTTTGATTATATGGGACCTTTTCCTGCCTCTAATGGATATACACATATTTTAGTTGCTGTTGATTACGTTACTAAGTGGGTAGAAGCTATTCCAACTAGTAGTGCTGATCATAACACCTCTATTAAAATGCTTGAAGAAGTTATTTTTCCGATGTTTGGAGTCCCTATATATCTTATGACTGATGGTAGTTCACATTTTATTCATGGTGCTTTCCATAAAATGCTTGCTAAATACGATGTCAATCATAGAATCGCATCTCCATATCACCCGTAGTCTAGTGGTCAAGTAGAATTGAGCAATAGAGAGCTCAAATTGATTTTGCAAAAGACTGTTAATAGGTCTAGAAAGAACTGGTCCAAGAAACTGGATGACGCATTATGGGCCTATAGAACTGCATATAAGAATCCTATGGGTATGTCTCCGTATAAAATGGTTTATGGAAAAGCTTGTCACTTACCTCTCGAACTAGAACATAAGGCATATTGGGCTATTAAAGAGCTCAACTATGATTTCAAACTTGCCAGTGAGAAGAGGTTATTTGATATTAGCTCCCTTGATGAATGGAGAACCCAAGCTTATGAAAATGCCAAGTTGTTTAAAGAAAAAGTTAAATATGGCATGACAAAAGGATACAAAAGTATGAGTTTAATGTAGGTGATTATGTATTGCTATACAACTCTCGTTTAAGATTTTTTGCAGGAAAACTTCTCTCCAAATGGGAAGGTCCCTACGTTATCGAGGAGGTCTATTGTTCCGGTGCCATAAAAATCAACAACTTCGAAGGCACAAATCCGAAGGTGGTAAACGGTCAAAGAATCAAACACTATATCTCAGGTAATCCTATAAATGTTGTAACCAATATTATTGAAACCGTAACCCCGAAGGAATACATAAGGGACACTTTCCAGCCCGTTTCAGACTCTGAAAAGGAATAGGTATGTGTTACGGTATGTAAACCGACTCCAAAACAATTTTTAAGGCAATATTTCTCCGTTTTGGAATATTTAGAAAAATAGAAAAATAAGTGGCAGTCTGGGAAGGACACGAGGCCTTCACGAGGGTGGAGGGCGCACCCTACCCCCCTGGGCGCGCCCCCTACCTCGTGAGCACCCCGTGCGCTCTCCGGACTCCGCTTTCTTGCATGATACGTATTTTGGTCGGTAAAAATTCATTATATATACTCCCGAAGGTTTTGACTCTCGTATCACGCAAATATCCTCTGTTTTTGTTTCAAGTTGTTCCTGCTGCAGATTTGAACAAGATGTCGTCCCAAGATTCGGAGGGAGAGATCTACGTAACTGATTATATTGCAAATCCAAGAGTATATGGGGATGTGGAACACTATGGCTGGACCACAGAGGAAGAAGAAGACTAAGATCCAAAGAGGAAGGAGGAGACAAGCTCTGATGAAGAGGACTACCCACTGCCTCAACCTGGTGATATGCATGTGGAGTTCAAGAAGTAAAGCCTCCCTAAGGTCCAATCTATCCCACCACGTTTTTTGCAGGACAGCAAGGCAACATTGTGCAAGAAGATAATGAAACTTGAGCTCGAGAATGAGGATCTAAGGGAGGAAAATTTTAGCCTCAGGCATAAGCTAGAGAAGAAAAGTGCAACGACTCCTACTTCACCACCTCCGAAGATATAATCACATGGGTATGGGCACTCCCCTTGGCAACTGCCAAGCTTGGGGGAGGTGCCCTGGTATCGTATCACCATCACAACTCCCATCTTTAACGTATTTTTGTCTTAGTTCGATCTATTTACTAGTATCTTGATTTAGTAGAATAAAGTCATGGCATGATCTAGTTTTGAGTTTTGCTTTATGACCCTTCTTTGTAATCGAGTCCGTGAGCTATATAATAAAGATTAGTGTTGAGTCGAGGGCTTGATTATTTCGCCATGATCTTGGGTGAATAGAAGAAAAGAATAAAAAGAATCAAAGAGTTCATATTGATCTTATTGAAAGTAATGACTTCACATAGAAAGAGTATGATGATTAAAGGTTGTTGGGAGTTGGCAAATATAGCTTTGGTCATCGCTGCAATTAATAGGAAGTAATAAGGAAAGAGAGGTTTCACATATAGATATATTATCATTGACATCTTTTATGATTGGGAGCACTCATTAAAATATGACATGCTAAAGAGTTGAGGTTGGACAAAGAAGACAACATAATGAGTTATGTTTTCTTATATCTGAGATAAAATATGTTGTCATGGATCCTCTAATGTGTTGAGCTTTCCTTTCCCCCTCATGCTAGCCAAATTCTCAGCACTAAGTATAAATACTACTTGTGCTTCCAAATACGCTTAAACCAGTTTTGCCATGAGAGTCCACCATATCTACCTATGGATTGAGTAAGATCCTTCAAGTAAGTTGTCATCGGTGCAAGCAATAAAAATTGCTCTCTAAATATGCATGACTTATTAGTGAGGAGAAATAAACTTTGTACGAACTTGTTGTGGACGTAATAAAAGTGACGGACTGCATAATAAAGGTACGCATACAAGGGGCAATATAAAGTGACGTTCTTTTGCATTAAGATTTTGTGCATCAACCCTAAATGCGCATGACAACCTCTGCTTCCCTCTGCGAAGGGCCTATCTTTTATTATTATCCTCTACCTTATGCAAGAGTCATGGTGATCTTCACCTTTCCTTTTTCATTTTATCCTTTGGCAAGCTCAGCATGTTGGAAAGAACATGATATATATATATCTAATTGGATGTAGGGGAGCATGAATTATTATTGTTGACATTACCCTTGAGGTAAAAGGTTGTGGGGCAAAACTATAAGCCCCTATCTTTCTCTGTGTCCGATTTAAAACTCCGTAACCACAAGTATTGCGTGAGTGTTAGCAATTATGAAGGACTAAGTGATAGTTGAGTATGTGGACTTGCTTTTAAGCTTTGACATAGACTCTTTCCGATGTTATGATAAATTGCAATTGCTTCAATGATTGAGGTTATAATTTGTTGGTGCTCAATAAGGTTTCTGATTCATGCTTTTGGCTTTGTGAAAAGATCATCACTTGAACATAAGTAATCATATGACAAAATCTTTATATGTTGCTGTTATGAAAATAATCATGATGCCTTCATGCCCGTATTTTATTTTTATCGACGCCTCTACCTCTAAACATGAGAACATATTTATTGTTATCATCTTTTCGCTTGAGGACAAGCGAGGTCTAAGCTTGGGGGAGTTGATACGTCCATTTTGCATCACGCTTTTATATCAATATTTATTGCATTATGGGCTGTTATTTCACGTTATGTCACAATACTTATGGCTATTCTCTTTTATTTTACAAGGTTTACATGAAGAGGGAGAATGCCGGCAGCTGGAATTCTGGGCTGGAAAAGGAGCAAATATTGGAGGCCTATTCTACACAACTCCCAAAGTTCTGAAACTCCACGGAATATCTTAAAATAAATAAAGAAAAATCGTCGCCAAAGATGAAGACCAGGGGGCCCACACCCTGCTCATGAGGGTGGGGGCGCCCCCCCCTAGGGCGCCCCCCTACCTCGTGGGCCCCCTGGTGGCTCTCCAACGCCCATCTTCTCCTATATGAAGTCTTTCGATGAGAAAAAATAGAAGGCAACCTTTCGGGACGAAACTCTGCCGCCACGAGGCGGAACCTTGGCGGAACCAATCTAGGGCTCCGGCACAGCTGTTCTGCCGGGGACACTTCCCTCCGGGAGGGGGAAATCATCACCATCGTCATCACCAACGCTCCTCTCATCGGGAGAGGGCAATCTCCATCAACATCTTCACCAGCACCATCTCATCTCCAAACCCTAGTTCATCTCTTGTATCCAATTCTTGTCTCCAAGTCCGGGATTGGTACTAGTAGGTTGCTAGTAGTGTTCATTACTCCTTGTAGTTGATGCTAGTTGGTTTATTTGGTGGAAGATCATATGTTCAGATACTTTATGCACATTATTACCCCTCTGATTATGAACATGAATATGCTTTGTGAGTAGTTACGTTTGTTCCTGAGGACAAGGGAGAAGTCTTGCTATTAGTAGTCATGTGAATTTGGTTTTCGTTCGATATTTTGATAAGATGTATGTTGTCTAACCTCTAGTGGTGTTATGTGAACGTCGACTACATAACACTTCACCATTATTTGGGCCTAGAGGAAGGCATTGGGAAGTAATAAGTAGATGATGGGTTGCTAGAGTGACAGAAGCTTAAACCCTAGTTTATGCGTTGCTTCGTAAGGGGCTGATTTGGATCCATATGTTTCATGCTATGGTTAGGTTTACCTTAATACTTTTGTTGTAGTTGCGGATTCTTGCAATAGAGGTTAGTCATAAGTGGGAGGCTTGTTCAAGTAAGAACAGCAGCCAAGCACCGGTCCATCCACATATCAAATTATCAAAGTACCGAACGCGAATCATATGAGCGTGATGAAAACTAGCTTGACGATATTCCCATGTGTCCTGGGGGGCGCTTTTCCTATTATAAGAGTTTGTCCAGGCTTGTCCTTTGCTACAAAAAGGATTGGGCCACCTTGCTGCACTGTATTTACTTTTGTTACTTGTTGCTCATTACAATTTATCTTATCACAAAACTATCTGTTACCACTTATTTTAGTACTTGCAGAGAATACTTTGCTGAAAACCGCTTATCATTTCCTTCTGCTCCTCGGTGGGTTCGACACTCTTACTTATCAAAAGGACTATGATAGATCCCCTATACTTGTGGGTCATCAGTTACTAAGCCATTTAATGCACTTAGCACCTCATCTAAGCACATCTAAGAACTTACTAGCACCCCCTTGACCGTGGACCTTGACGGTGTACATCACCTTGTGTCTCATAATTTTCCTCGTCATCATCTGAGTCCTAGAAGATCTCACCCACATCATCATTAGCATGCAGCCGCCTTGATACACAACGTGCACAGAAGGAGTAGAGGCGACTGGGGACGCACCACGTCAAGGGCACTCCATACATGCTCGTGTGCGTGCAGCGTGTGTGTTTTTCCATCGGTGCTAGATCTAAGGCCGAGGCTGCGGTCGTCTTTGTCTCCGACTAGTCGTTGAGAAACAACGGCAAAGAGGTGCTGCAAGAGATCCGTAGGCGCCGATGCGTGTGAGCTTTGCCGTAGCACGACAAACCGGACGTCGCCGCAGATGGCGCATGCCTCCATGCAGCCGAGTGTGTGTGCATGCATGTGTTATTCACGTGCATTCTGCGGCCGAGCGTGTGTGCATTCACATGTTGTGTACGTGCGTTGTGTTCTCCATGTTGTGCGTGTATGTGCATGAATTGGATTGGATGGAGTTAGTGCGTTGGCTTGTGTACATGCGTGGCTGCATGCATCCTGTACATGTGTGGCTTGTTGCGTGGTTATCAATATAAACTACTCTTTCCGTTCCTAAATATAAGTCTTTCTAGCCATTTCAAATAGACTACAACATACGGATGTATGTAGACATATTTTAGAGTGTATATTCACTCATTTTGTTTTGTATGTAGTCCCTTATTGAAATCTCTAAAAAGACTTATATTTGGGAACAGAGGGAGTATAAAACATCTTCAACTTAGCATCCTGATGTACCGTTTCTAGTGGTTAGCGAAGAGTTCATGTTCTTTTATTTGTTTATAGGTGGGAAGGCGGCAAAAAATAGGGGAAAACACGCAAGGTTCCTTGCAGACGCTCCACCGCGAGGTTCCTTGCTCCTTCTCAGTCGCCGGGAATCTATTCTCTTCAACTCTTTTCTTTTATGTGAGCTTTGTTCATCCTTTTCCCAACACGCGAGACATCTAGCATCAAGGTGCACGTGTCATGCAACAAAAGGGAGATAATCATATAAGTAGTGCAAGTGAGTCGTGCACTTCGATGGCACCTATGCAATATTTTTTCTCCTCGATGGCACATGAATAGTGCATGTACTCAACGACGGAGCACGGGATGGCCGCAATGACATGGTCAGCCATTTTTTGGAGAGAGTACATACTAAATAACTTTGATGTGTCCCGTCAACTCACAGAACAACGAGAAGCTTGATTATGCCTTCTCCCTCGCCAACGCGTGCACGGTGGCTCGCAGCACGAGGAGAAACTTTTGCTTACAAGTGGTGGACGTGCAGCAGTTCATTTGGTGTCAGATTGCCAGAAGTACTACTGTAGAACCATCAACTTCTGGAAGAGGCGAAGAGCCAAGCGCAAGGTCACCTACTATCCTTAGGCTAGGCGTAGTGGGAGTAACATAAGTAGGGGTACCTCCTTTTTTTATTCTAGAAACAACCACATGCGAATATCAAGGTGCTGGTTATGTAGAACAAATTTCCTGTAGTCCGTGCTCAGCCATCCTCTATCTCTCTTCTCAGCCAGCCAGCGGACGCGCGGAGCCCGTCGTCTGTTTGCTCACATGCGGTCCCACATGTCAGTGAAAATGCAAGAGAACCCACTGAACCTGCACATCTTTCACCTCAACATGCTGGTGATGAAAAACAAATCCAATAAAGATCTTGGTGGCCGCTTTTGGAGTTACTCAAGAGTAGTAAGATTCTATTTACAGTTTAACCCAAGATGCACATCACGTGGCTTCAGCTACCACTCTATTTTCTTGCATGACACGACCTGGATGCTGGATGTCCCACGTGTCGGCAAAAGGAGTAAGAACCCGACCAAATCTTCAGTTGTGCTCTCGGATTAGACTAGTTGTGCTAACTTAAATTTTTTATTGTGTACTTCCTCTATTCCAAAATACTTGACTTCCATTTGTCCAAAAATGGATGTACCTATATACTAGAACATGTCTAGATACATCTATATTTTGACAAATAGAAGGCATGTATTGTGGAACGGAGGGAGTAGAATGGATGAAAGTTTTGGTATTGGGAAGAAGAGTACATCGATATATTGATAGAGCGCAATTTAGTAGATGTTCTAGCAATTTTAGCTAGCATAGAGGCTAGAGATGAGACTAGTGCACTTGTTGATACTCCTACTACAATAGAAGCTAGACATGAGACTGGATGCGAGGAAGCAATGTCTACTTCTTTACACTCGAAGAAGAAAGAAGCACACAAGATCGAGCCTCCGTAGATCAATAATGAATGCATCAAGAAGGCACTAATCCAACTTACAGGAGCAGTTATGGAAGTTGGATATCTTCTAAAATGTATTCTTGTGGTTCTTGTTTTCTTTGGTCTTGCTTTTCTAGTCAAAATTATCATTGGAGTTCGTGCAAAACGGAGGTCCGTTTGGGGTCGTGCGTTGGAGTTGGTCTTACAAGTGGGACCACTGTTGAGGAAACTGACTATCGGCAAACCCCCACCTCGCCCGCCGCGCGATGGCTGAAGTTAGAGAAATGACGTGGTTGAAGAGATTGCTCTAGCATGGACTCCAAGAAATATGGTGTCAGATGAATGTCGTGGTGGTGGCGTGTGCCGTACTCCTGGACATGAATGCTTGTTCTGGCCCATGCCACCCTACTACTCCTACTACTTATATAGTACTCCTACTAGTAGTGTCAAGGATTCGAGGTGTTGGTTACCTACAGCGAACACATTAACGTATGGCTACAGTAAAAACACCCGCCCGACGCGTGAAGCATGTGAAGCTAGTACAAATAGTGTACAACTATTGTTGATTGTCCTCATCCGATAACCTGTTGCAATGCACGTACAATTATGTATTCGGAAAATATTTTTTGCCTCGTCGCACCACTCACTCAGAGAAGCGACTCGAAAGCCATTCATAAATTTAGTAAGTTTATCACAGGCATATCATTTTATTACATACAACAGGCCATCAACCCACATCGACAACGAGAATACATTATAAATACTAAAGTTTTCATCACACAACAAATAACAAGCAATGAAATGAACTTCAACTCAACCAATCCTCGGCATTGGAAACGCTTGCTTTGAACCATAAGTGATTCTCTGGGACGGGCCATCTATTGTCAATCTCGAGACCAACGCAGGACTGATCATCCAGGCTGAAGCGGCCTACTATATCAATACCAGGGTAGGGAACCACCCAAATGTCCGAGGTATAGATACACTTGCTTCTCATAAATGGTACTAGTAACGTTGTGTCAACAACAGTTGGATCGCCTTTCACCATCATCGGATAATTTTGTCCAAGGAAGAGCGAGTTTTCACCAAGACTATCAATTCTATACCAGGGAGAAAGTGTTGGCGCTAGCACACTAGTATCCATCCTGAATACCATGCAACGAGTGTTGGAATAGGTCTGGAGAGTGCAACCATGGGAGACAACACATGCTCCCTCAGTAGTAACAAACTCAGTGCGCTGTATACAGACAAGAAGAGGTGATCCATCAGAATTAGTTGCCAGGCACCACTGAGTATATAAGTTCTGCTCGTCCTCATGCTCGTGATCATCACCATCGTCATCTCCCCCTTGGTTATTGTAACGCCCCGGATACAACTTTCCATATTCGTAACTCCAACTCTTGCCTTTTCCGGAGAAGCGATATATTATTTCCTTCGTGGTTGGGTTTTTGTCTTTTGTTTTGCATTTTGTTCATGTCTTGCATTTCATCTCATAGCATCATGCGCATTGCATCTGCATGTTGTCATAAAGCTTGCATCCGTTCGTAGTTGCCACGTTTCCCCTTGCCATTCTTTATCCCTTTCGAGACCAACCGCTCATTGTTGTCCGACCGTTTGACCCTCTTTGCATAGTGCATCGACCCCTCGCGCGCGTCCGAAAGTTGTCCCGAACCCGACACGGGTTGTCGTCACCGTTGGGTCCGGATCATCCCCAAACATCTATAAAACATCTGCGTTTCTTTGTTGGACTCTCCTAAGCTATCTTTACTCGACCGTCCGATTTAATCGGAGGGTCCAAATCTAACCTAAACCATCTCCTTTCCCTATATATAAGCTACTCATTCCAAATCGGGTCAAACCTAGACCCTAGGCCGACCAACTCCCACCGATCCCGCAGCCGCCGCCGCTCTCTCCTCGCAATCCGCACGTACCAAGTCCCCTGCCTCCACTTGGCCAGATCCACCAGCCAAACCCCACTTGATCTCGACCGCCAGATCTTAGATCCGACGGCCCAGAGAGCCTCCCGCAGCCCCGCGGTTCCCGTAGATCCCATCGCCAGTAGCCCCGATCTGGATCGAGGCAACCCCGTCCGCCCTGCCGCGCCGGCCGGTGAGTCGACGCCGTCGAGCTCCAGCCAGCAGCAAATGCCAGGACGCCTCCCCTGCCCTGCTCCCTCTTCTTCGTCATGAAGCTGCTCGAGGCCCCAAGAAGGAGCGCTCGACCTCGTCCCCTCGCGCCGCCGCCGGCGGCAACCAGCTCCTCCAAGTCGCCCCCGTCTCTGCACCCGCACTGAACACCTCCCGCTTCGCCGAGCACACGCGAGACTCCTCGCTCCCGTCGTCAACCATGCGCCCGTCGTCCCCGGGCCAGGAGCCCCTCGTTCAAGCGCCAACCTCCTCCTCCCGCTTGTCACCTCGCCGGAGCTCCTTCCTCGATTGCGAGCTCACCAAGCTCCGGCACCGCTCCTCCTCTGCGCGCCCCGTCTTCCTTGTCGACCAGGACCAGCCTCGTCCCTCTCTCTCTCCCTTCGTTCTCCTCCTTCTATCTCTCTCGCTCTCTAAAATTCTCTCTCTCTCTCTCGCCAGGTACAGGAGCAACAGGAGGTCGCCCATGCTGCCATGACCACCGTTCTATGCCGTCGAGCCTCCCCAAGTCCTCCCCTGTGCCCGGATCCGCGCCCCTCCATTCCCTGCGCCGCCAAGTCCCTCGCCGGAGCGCTCGTCCCCAAGTTTCGTGCCTCTGCTTCCCCTGCATCGCCCCTGTCTTCTGCCTCGTCCTCATTCGAGCAGAGGACAACCGCACGCTGCCGCCGCGCGTTGACCCACGCCTGGGTCGCGTCCAGCACGCCAAGGCCCAGCGCGTCTCCAGCCGGCCTGCCCGGCCTCCTCTTCCTCAACTGGGCCTTGGCCCATGGTGAGAAACCCCCCAGCCCTCCTCTCTGTTGGCCCAGCAGTGCAGCCAGATTTGGCCCGTGTCTATTTTTTTACACATCTGCGATTTTAGCATTATCCAGTGATTTACTATTTTACAGAAAAACCCTCATGCTTCATACATTTAATAACTCACAAACCGTGCATCATATGTAAATAATTTAGACATGTAAAATGCTTAGAATTTTGTGTAGATTAATAATATGCCACTTTCATCCATGTTTTAAATGTTTTAAATGTTGTTTGTTTAAATTTGCTCAAATGCAATGTTAAAATGATTTATTTCATAACTAAGTAACCGTAGCTCGGTTTTAAATAAACTTTATATGTAAATGGGGTCGCAAGATGCCTAGTTTAACATGGTGCACTCATCTTGCATGTTTAACAACTCTAGAATATGGTTTAGGGCAGAACAGTACCAAATTCGAATATTGCTCATGAGGATTTTTCGGAATTGTTGTTTGTTACTTCCGGCCTCATTTAAACTTGCCTAGATAGGTAGTTTCATTATGCTTCACCTCTTGCCATGTTAACCAACATTTAATATTGTTGTGTACCTAAACGAGAGTGAACTAAATAACTCGAATGTGGTGTTTCGTCAATATGCAACTTGTTGCATATTGAGCTCCACTTAACTTGTAGTGTTGTTTGTGCATATTGCCATGCCATGCCTCATTAAACCGGACACGCATCATACTTGTTTGTGCATCATGACATGTTTATGCTTGCGTGTTTACCATGTTGCTTGCTTCTTTTCGGTTTGCTTCTCTTGTTAGCTTCGGTTTCGTTCCGGAGTTGTGAGGATTCGTTCGACTACTCCCGTTCGTCTTCTTCATGGACTCGTTCTTCTTCCTAGCGGGATTTCAGGCAAGATGACCGTTACCCTGGATCTCACTACTATCATTGCTATGCTAGTTGCTTCGTTCTATCGCTTTGCCATGCTACCTATCACTTGCTCTTCAAGCCTCCCAAATTGCCATGTCAGCCTCTAACCTTTTCACCCTTCCTAGCAAACCGTTGCTTGGCTATGTTACCACTTTGCTCGGCCCCTCTTATAGTGTTGCTAGTTGCAGGTGAAGTTGAAGATTGCCCCATGATGGACAGGACTATGTTGGGATATCACAATATCTCTTATATTATTAATGCATCTATATACTTGGTAAAGGGTGGAAGACTCGGCCTTATGCCTGGTGTTTTGTTCCACTCTTGCCGCCCTAGTTTCCGTCATATCGGTGTTATGTTCCCGAATTTTGCGTTCCTTACGCGGTTGGGTGATTTATGGGACCCCCTTGACAGTTCGCTTTGAATAAAACTCCTCCAGCAAGGCCCAACCTTGGTTTACCATTTGCCTCACCTAGCCCTTTTTCCCTTGGGTTTCCAGAGCCCTAGGGTCATCTTTATTCCCCCCCCCCGGGCCAGTGCTCCTCCGAGTGTTGGTCCAACCTGAGCGATGTCCGGCGCCCCCTGGGCAACCAGGGTCTATGCCAACCCGACGTCTGGCTCATCCGGTGTGCCCTGAGAACGAGATACGTGCGACTCCTATCGGGATTTGTCGGCACATCGGTCGGCTTTGCTGGTCTTGTTTTACCATTGTCGAAATGTCTTGTAAACTGGGATTCCGAGTCTGATCGGGTCTTCCTGGGAGAAGGAATATCCTTTGTTGATCGCGAGAGCTTACCATGGGCTAAGTTGGGACACCCCTGCAGGGTATAAACTTTCGAAAGCCGTGCCCACGGTTATGTGGCAGATGGGAATTTGTTAATATCCGGTTGTAGATAACTTGACACTAGATCCGAATTAAAACGCATCAACCGCGTGTGTAGCCGTGATGGTCTCTTTTCGGTGGAGTCCGGGAAGTGAACATGGTTTTGGGTTATGTTTGACGTAAGTAGGAGTTCAGGATCACCTCTTGATCATTACTAGTAGATGACCGTTCCTTTGCTTCTCTTCTCGCTCTTATTTGCATATGTTAGCCACCATATCATGCTTAGTCGCTGCTGCAACCTCACCACTTTACCCCTTCCTTACCCATTAAGCTTTGCTAGTCTTGATACCCATGGTAATGGGATTGCTGAGTCCTCGTGGCTCACAGATTACTACAACAACAGTTGCAGGTACAGGTTATGCGATGATCATGATGCGAGAGTGGTGCTTGCTTGTTTTGGAGTTCTTCTTCTGCTTCTTCTTTGATCAGGGGATAGGTTCCAGGTCGGCAGCCTGGGCAAGCAGGGTGGATGTTGTTTGAGTTTCTGTTTGTGTTTCATCCGTAGTCGGATGTTGATCTTATGTATGATGTGTTGTTGTATTCATGTGGCATTGTATGCCTCTTGTATGTATTCCCATTTATTATGTAATGTTGATGTAATGATATCCACCTTGCAAAAGCGTCTTCAAGATGCGCTTCTATCCCTGGTGGGACCTTCGAGTTCCTTTAGGATAGGGTCGCATCTTGGGCGTGACAAGTTGGTATCAGAGCCTCGACCGACCATAGGAACCCCCTTGTTTGTTGGCCATTGTTGAGTCTAGAAAAAAAACTATTTTGAGTCTTAGGATTATATATATCGGAGAGTAGGATTCTTTTTACTCCTCAGCCCCCTTTGTCGCTCTGGTGAGGACTCTCGACGTAGATGTTTTGTCTTTCCTCTCCTCAATTTTTCAAAAAAAAAATTAGGATCACGCGGGTATCTTGGGATCGTTCCGATATTCTTGTGACGAGAACATTGTTCTTGGTGCCTCCTGACATTTAGGGGTTGTGCCAGTGTCCCGGGGAGTTGAGCTCCGAGGTGTTGTCATCACAATTTTATCGTTGCAGTTCTGGAATACCTGAGTTTTGCCGACATCGAAAATCTCTTTTATGCAGTTGTTGGTGAGATAACCTCGATGCTACCCAATACTGGGGAGTTCGAGAGTATTGCCATAGCTTGTATAACGGATGCTTTTTGAAGGTTGAGGTACACGATTTCTGAAGGTTTCTTGGTTATGTGTTGACGGATGGATACAGCTTGGATGTAGGGATTGTTAGTTTTGGGTGAGATATATATTGCTTCCCCGGTTTCCCCAACACCAGATTGCATAACCAGAAAGTTTCGGGAGTTTTATAGGTGGGAATTCAACTAGCTCTAGTTTTTTTTTCCGACAGATGCATGATATGAGATTGGGGTTCGACGTCTAGTGGTCCGCCTATCTATGGTCGTTTTTACAGTGGTCTCGTTGTGTCTTAAAGAGCCCTTGGCTATGCTGGTTCGGGGACACTTCGGATGTCATGTGCACTGCCTTGTACATGATGGTGCCATACGATCGAGCCCGTGTGGGCCCCACCATGAAAACTTCGGACAAAATCTCTATCATATGTTTGTTCCGGCTTATTCTGCAAGCCAAATCCTTTGTTTTGTTTTATTTGTGGTATTCGAGTTGCTTCAAAGTCAATTGTTGAATCCATACCTTCCCTAAACGATGTTCTCATATTACTATGTGAATACTAATCCTTCTTGACCATCGAGGTCGTCATGTTAATTCTTTTCCAACCGGCATGCTTCTCTTCAAGTGGATCCGATCATTTCTACATCCGCAAGATCAATTCTAAGTTTTCTCAACGGTATCCATTCCATCTGCCCCAAGTTGCCTTTGTTTTCCCGCCCTACCACCCTTTTTCTTCAAGGACTCGGATTTCTTAATCATGTATCCTTTTGTTTGAGAGAAGTCTCTTCATTCTTTTCTTTCAATGTTCTTATCCGGTGACTTCCCATGAAGATGCTCAACAGTTTCAAGTTCATCATCCTTCATTGTTGTTTCTTCTCCGGTGGATCCAATTCAAGCTTTCAGTGGTGATCATATTCCTTTCCTCGTGTCAATTGCTTTGTCTTGTTTGGTGCACCTCTTAATTATTCACCTCCCTCTTTTTCTTCTCCGGAGTGCGTAAGATATCTCAGAAGAATCATGTTTCCATTCTTAATTCGTTCAAGATACTTCGAGGTTTTTCTCTCATTCAAGCTATTTAATTCTACCGGTGCAACCTCTATTTCAAGCAATCCTTGAATGATGTTTCTTTCGAGTGGGCCCTAACCCACAGGTCTTTTCCCAGGATCTTACCTGACTCTTCTAACCTTCACGGAGTTATTCTATAATTCTTTTTCAAAGTTGACGTAAGAATGAATTATCATCAGTCATATGCCTTGTCCAAGATCGCTTTCAAATTCTTTTCATCTTGGCTCAATTTTTTTTCTTTTAATCCTTCCGGAGTGTCTCAACAATTCATGGTGGTTCTCATCATCATCCTCAACATTTGAAGACCGAACAAGAGATTTCTCTTAAATCTTGCTCCATTCTCTTCACAGATTCGTGGCTCTAGCTTTATGCCATCCTCTCTTAATTGTTTTCGATTGTGAGAATTCTTTTCAACCATCCGACGCATTTCAGGAGTTGCTTCCTTTCTTGATAATCCGAATGCCATCATTTCTGAATATTACTCATTCTCAACCTTCAACTCTTGTTCTCCAAATCTAACCGGTGCATCATTCAAGTATTCTCTAATCAGCTCGTGATCTACTCGTTCACTTGTATCTAAATTCCCCTCAAGTATCTTCATTCATTTTCCAATTCTTCCCGGTGAATTGTGCCCTTGCTACTATCTTTTCCAATTTTTACGGTGGTTCGTTCGAGATTTCACTTCCTTCATTATCATATCAAATATTCGTTGTTGCCAAATCCCACCGGTGGTTCCATCAATACCTTCTCAAGTTTGCTCTATATCCCTCTTAATCCTTTCTACGAGAATAAGTAGTATGCCAAATCCGTTGTTGGTCATCAATTTAAATTGGTGAAGGATACACATACCATAATTCTTATTGTTGTTTCATCCGAGTGATCTAGTTTCTTCTTTCCAGAGTTGTTCATCATGTCACATTTCTCGGTTCGAGATGCTTCATCTTTTCTTTTCCGGAGTTCCAAGTTTTCCGCATTATCTCGTTGTGAAGCTTCATCTAAATCATCACAAGGCTCACCTTGTTCTTTCAACTTCTCTTTCTTTCTATCATTCTTTTATTACCGGAATTCTTCATGGAGGCTCTATATGGTGGTTCGCTAAAGATTTAACTCATTCTCAAAGTATTCTTCAAGATTGTTCTTGGAAAAGCTCAAGTATTCTTCATCTTGCATTCCAAAGTGCAATTCTCCTACCTTATCTTTTGAGGTGGAGTTATGCCATTCTTGACAATTTCCCTTCATGTTTCAAGGTCAAGTTGTTAAGAATGAGATATTTAAATCCATCATTTTCTCTTCGCTCAAGAGATCTTTTCAACCAATCAATCTTTTGTTGGAGTTATCTTGGGTTAGATTTCACCTAAAGCTTTCCTTAAGGGTTGTTGCTATTTGTGGTGATTATGCATGACCCAAGCTTGCTCTTTATCCTCTTGGTGGAAGAAGTTTTCATCTCTTTGGTGCTCTCAATCAAATCAATGGTTTTCATTAGTGGTCGGTTGTCACCTCATAGTCTTCAGATGTTTTCCATAAGACCACTACAAACTTACTCTTTTCGTTGTTGGTTTTGCAACAACTCTGTTATAACCTTCTTTGAAGGGTGCTTTCCAAGCTCATTTGTGGCAGAAGTTGGCATTTTCTCTTACATTCTGTTATTCCAATGATATATCTGCTATTCTTTCTTCCGGAGGCATTGTGATGTTGCTCTTTTCACTCATCAGCTCGAATTGTGAGGATCGGGTTCTTTTCGTGCTTATCCATTTAACCGGAGTGTTGTGTCTTCTCTTCAAGTTCTTTTCATCTTATCAAGTTCTCCTTCTTCTTTCAGTTGGAGTGCTGCCCAAATTATATCAATCTTATTCCTTCTCTATCTAGTTTTAACCAGAGGGGTTTCAATATCTAACTTATCACTAAACCTCTTGGTACTTGTCGTATCCCTTGTTCCTCTTTTCAACCGGAGTGTTGTGGATATCATTCTGCTTTTAACCGGAGTCTCATCCAAGTGCTTTCATTCTGCCAAGTTCATATTCTATTTCTCCCAATTCCAACAGGAGTGTTGTCGTAATTGATCTTTATCATTCCTTGTACATCTCGTTTCAACCGGAGTGCTTGCTTGTACTTCTTGTCCATTGTAACCCTTTTCTTATGTCTTTCAACCTCCAAGGTTCAAATGGTGTTCCTTGTTTCTATTTTAGTACCACAGTGCTCTCAATTGTGTTCAACTCCGTTGTGTTCTTTATTTCAATTTGTTCAACCTCTCAAGGTTCGTAGTTTCACTCATTGGTCGAAGAAGCAACTTAGTTCTACCTCCTCTCTTCCTCTTCTGTTTCTCTCTGGTGCCATCCTAGATCTCAGGACGAGATCCTCTCGTAGTGGTGGAGTGTTGTAACGCCCCAGATACAACTTTCCATATTCGTAACTCCAACTCTTGCCTTTTCCGGAGATGCGACATATTATTTCCTTTGTGGTTGGGTTTTTGTCTTTTGTTTTGCATTTTGTTCATGTCTTGCATTTCATCTCATAGCATCATGCGCATTGCATCTGCATGTTGTCATAAAGCTTGCATCCGTTCGTAGTTGCCGCGTTTCCCCTTGCCTTCTTTATCCCTTTCGAGACCAACCGTTCATTGTTGTCCGACCGTTTGACCCTCTTTGCATAGTGCATCGACCCCTCGTGCGCGTCCGAAAGTTGTCCCGAACCCGACCCGGGCTGTCGTCATCGTTGGGTCCGGATCATCCCCAAACATCTATAAAACATCTGCGTTTCTTTGTTGGACTCTCCTAAGCTATCTTTACTCGACCGTCCGATTTAATCGGAGGGTCCAAATCTAACCTAAACCATCTCCTTTCCCTATATATAAGCTACTCATTCCAAATCGGGTCAAACCTAGACCCTAGGCAGACCAACTCCCTCCAATCCCGCAGCCACCGCCGCTCTCTCCTCGCAATCCGCGCGTACCCAGTCCCCTGCCTCCACTTGGCCAGATCCACCAGCCAAACCCCACTTGATATGGACCGCCAGATCTTAGATCCGACGGCCCAGAGAGCCTCCCACAGCCCCGCGGTTCCCGCAGATCCCATCACCAGCAGTCCCGATCTGGATCGAGGCAACCCCGTCCGCCCCGCCGCGCCGGCCGGTGAGTCGACGCCGTCGAGCTCCAGCCAGCAGCAAACGCCAGGACGCCTCCCCTGCCCTGCTCCCTCTTCTTTGTCGTGAAGCTGCTCGAGGCCCGAGCAGGAGTGCTCGGCCTCGTCCCCTCATGCCGCCGCCGCCGGCAACCAGCTCCTCCAAGTTGCCCCCGTCTCTGCACCCGCGCTGAATGCCTCCCGCTTCGTCGAGCACAGGCGGGACTCCTCGCTCCCGTCGTCAACCATGCGCCCGTCGTCCCCGGGCCAGGAGCCCCTCATTCAAGGGCCAACCTCCTCCTCCCGCTTGTCACCTCGCCGGAGCTCCTTCCTCGACGCCGAGCTCACCAAGCCCCGGCACCGCTCCTCCTCTGCGCGCCCCGTCTTCCTCGTCGACCAGGACCGGCCTCATCCCTCTCTCTCTCTCCCTTCGTTCTCGTCCTTCTGTCTCTCTCGCTCTCTCAAATTCTAACTCTCTCGCCAGGTACAGGAGCAACAGGAGGTCGCCCCTGCTGCCATGACCACCGTTTCGTGCCGTCGAGCCTCGCCAAGTCCTCCCCTGCGCCCGGATCCGCGCCCTCCATTCCCTACGCCGCCAAGTCCCTCGCCGAAGCGCTCGTCCCCAAGTTCCATGCCTCTGCTTCCCCTGCATCACCCCCTGTCTTCTACCTCGTCCTCATTCGAGCAGAGGATGACCGCACGCTGCCGCCGCGCGTTGACCCGCGCCTGGGTCGCGTCCAGCACGCCAAGGCCCAGCGCGTCTCCAGCCGGCATGCCCGACCTCCTCTTCCTCAACTGGGCCTTGGCCCATGGTGAGAAACCCCCCCATCCCTCCTCTATGTTGGCCCAGCAGTGCAGCCAGATTTGGCCCATGTCTGTTTTTTTACAGATCTGCGATTTTAGCATTATCCAGTGATTTACTATTTTACAGCAAAACCCTCATGCTTCATACATTTAATAACTCACAAACCGTGCATCATATGTAAATAATTTATACATGTAAAATGCTTAGAATTTTGTGTAGATTAATAATATGCCACTTTCATCCATGTTTAAAATGTTGTTTGTTTAAATTTGCTCAAATGCAATGTTAAAATGATTTATTTCATAACTAAATAACCGTAGCTCGGTTTTAAATAAACTTTATATGTAAATGGGGTGGAAAAATGCCTAGTTTAACATGGTGCACTCATCTTGCATGTTTAACAACTCTATAATATGGTTTAGGGCAAAACAGTACCAAATTCGAATATTGCTCATGAGGATTTTCCGGAATTGTTGTTTGTTACTTCCGGCCTCATTCAACTTGCCTAGATAGGTAGTTTCATTATGCTTCACCTCTTGCCATGTTAACCAACATTTAATATTGTTGTGTACCTAAACGAGAGCGAACTAAATAACTCGAATGTGGTGTTTCGTCAATATGCAACTTGTTGCATATTGAGCTCCCCTTAACTTGCAGTGTTGTTTTTGCATATTGGCATGCCTTGCCTCATTAAACCGGACATGCATCATACTTGTTTGTGCATCATGACATGTTTATGCTTGCGTGTTTACCATGTTGTTTGCTTCTTTCCGGTTTGCCTCTCTCGTTAGCTTCGGTTTCGTTTCGGAGTTGTGAGGATTCGTTCGACTACTCCTGTTTGTGTTCTTCATCAACTCGTTCTTCTTCCTAGCGAGATTTTAGGCAAGATGACCGTTACCCTGGATCTCACTACTATCATTGCTATGCTAGTTGCTTCATTCTATCGCTTTGCCGCGCTACCTATCACTTGCTCTTCAAGCCTCCCAAATTGCCATGTCAGCCTCTAACCTTTTCACCCTTCATAGCAAACCGTTGCTTGGCTATGTTACCGCTTTGCTCAGCCCCTCTTATAGCGTTGCTAGTTGCAGGTGAAGTTGAAGATTGCCCCATGATGGACAGGACTATGTTGGGATATCACAATATCTCTTCTATTATTAATACATCTATATACTTGGTAAAGGGTGGAAGACTCGGCCTTATGCCTGGTGTTTTGTTCCACTCTTGCCGCCCTAGTTGCCGTCATATCGGTGTTATGTTCCTGGATTTTGCGTTCCTTATGTGGTTGGGTGATTTATGGGACCCCCTTGATAGTTTGCTTTGAATAAAACTCCTCGAGCAAGGCCCAACCTTGGTTTTACCATTTGCCTCACCTAGCCATTTTTCCCTTGGGTTTCCGGAGCCCGAGGGTCATCTTTATTTTACCCCCCCGGGCCAGTGCTCCTCCGAGTGTTGGTCCAACCTGAGCAATGTTCGGTGCCCCCTGGGCAACCAGGGTCTATGCCAACCCCACGTCTGGCTCATCCGCTGTGCCTTGAGAACGAGATACGTGCGTCTCCTATCGGGATTTGTCGGCACATCGGGCGGTTTTGCTGGTCTTGTTTTACCATTGTCGAAATGTCTTGTAAACCGGAATTCTGAGTCTGATCGGGTCTTCCTGGGAGAAGGAATATCCTTCGTTGATCGCGAGAGCTTATCATGGGATTAGTTGGGACACCCCTGCAGGGTATAAACTTTCGAAAGCCGTGCCCGCGGTTATGTGGCAGATGGGAATTTGTTAATATCCGGTTGTAGATAACTTGACACCAGATCCGAATTAAAATGCATCAACCGCGTGTGTAGCCGTCATGGTCTCTTTTCGGCAGAGTCCGGGAAGTGAACACGGTTTTGGGTTATGTTTGACGTAAGTAGGAGTCCGGGATCACCTCTTGATTATTACTAGTTGACGAATGTTCCTTTGCTTCTCTTCTCGCTCTTATTTGCGTATGTTATCCACCATATCATGCTTAGTCGCTGCTGCAACCTCACCACTTTACCCCTTCCTTACCCATTAAGCTTTGCTAGTCTTGATACCCATGGTAATGGGATTGCTGAGCCCTCGTGGCTCACAGATTACTACAACAAACGTTGCATGTACAGGTTATGTGATGATCATGACGCGAGAGCGGTGCTTGCTTGTTTTGGAGTTCTTCTTCTACTTATTCTTCGATCAAAGGATAGGTTTAGGTTCGACAGCCTGGGCTACCAGGGTGGATGTCGTTTGAGTTTCTATTTGTGTTTCATCCGTAGTCGGATGTTGATCTTATGTATGATGTGTTGTTGTATTCATGTGGCATTGTATGCCTCTTGTATGTATTCCCATTTATTATGTAATGTTGATGTAATGATATCCACCTTGCAAAAGTGTCTTCAAGATGCGCTTCTATCCTTGGTGGGACCTTCGAGTTCCTTTAGGATAGGGTCGCATCTTGGGCATGACAGTTATACAAATTTTCAAGTATAGGTGGTGGAATGTTCATAGGACCTTGGAAACACAAGAAGAAGGTTAATTAGTAAAGGGAAACTTGCTAACCCGCATGCATGTGGATGAAACAATTATAATTACGGTGGAAGACAAACATACCGAAACTACAAGGATTCCATGCAAAAACAGTTCCATGAGTGGTGGAAGCAAACACAAGACCCTCGTATTGAATTGCATCACAGTACACATCCGTGTATAGAAACTGATTTTTGAGCAATATCCATCAAGTCGAACCACAAAGGACGGCAACAAGCTTGTCGAAGACAACAATAACTTCATAGTTCTTGTAATTCCAAGAGCGGTTGGGAACTCGACAAATTGCTATCTTCCATAGAAGACAGTCACCATGATCATATTTGAACGTGCGTACAGTACTGGTGTGCTCAACCTATGGGCAGTCTGCTGAGATTTTTCAAAGTGGAACCCGGTGACGAGTGTACACATTCACAAGTTCCCACTCGCAGTTGTACCCAATATAAACAATCCAGTCTCCATTTGCGCCTGCCCAATCCTTGCCCTCAAGCGATGGCATCTTAACATCATATGTATCATTATCAAGCGGCATCAACTTGCACAAGGCGAGGCCTTCGTCGTCCCCGCGCCAGTAGTCATCAGGGTCACGACGAAGAAGATAGGGGAGATCAAACCGCTCCTTGACCCTTGGGTTCCTTGTAATGATGTTATTAGTTGAGTTGAGAATGGTCTTGAATGAACCTGCCATGCTAGCCAAGGTGATGATGTCGCACCGGTCAATGAGTTCCTCCACCACGTCATCTTTCAGATCGGGGCAAGAATAATGGGGTCGTTTCTGGCCTGTTCCCTCCATGGAGAAGACGATCGAACAATGGCAGAAGGAAGGGTGAAGGCAAATGGAGGAGGGAGAGGAAGAGCGTGCGATAACAGTTCCAAATCGAGAGGGAAAGGCGAAGAGTCGATGGACGGTTGCGAGTTTGCCACGGTACACGAAGAGGCGCCCCATCCTACACGTCCATTCGGAAATACTAGTAGAAAAGGACTCGCCTCGTCTCACTGATATGTTGGAACGGGACCACATGTCAATGAAACATGGTGTGTAATTTCTCGTGCAAAATGCGATCTGGCCGCGTTGGCCCGAGGTGCCGCATTAGTTTTTTTTTTGAAAGTTTGCCGCATTAGTTATCAACCTTTATTTTTTTAACATACAATCTGAATGGATAGCTCCTGTGGTCATCACACATGAGCGGATATAGTGATGGTTGATTCGCCCGAGCAACTTATTACTGTGGGAATATGTGAGTACCAGCAGATTCAAGGAGCAGAAATGATGGTTGCTTCGTCCGAGCAACTTACTGTGGCGAAGGTCGGGCTCTGTGATCTGACTGCTTACTAGTCATTACTACTGCGGTGCAACGACCGGGGTGAATCTTTCCCTGAAGTTGTGTTGTGCACTCAATATTGCTGCATGGCAGGTGGAGCCGGATGAAGGATGTCCAACATGTCGGCGAAACGAAGTTGAATTGTTTCTGGCATTGCTATCAATCCTTCAGGATTTGTTTATATGTATGCATAATATTAACGAAATTGTACTGTGATGCTATGAAGGTTTCAACTTTGGTTCCTACAGGAAAAAAAGGTTTCAACTTAGGATTCATGTGTCTTGCTTCGAGATTATCTTGTTACAACATGCCATCAAATACAAATGAAACTACCATGGCTACCATGGCTAATGCATCTCAATGGTTCACAGATCAGCGCCAATATTTACATCACAACTGAAGACAAAGTTGTGAGAAGGTGTACAAATAAAGAAAAAAATATAATTGATCGATGTTGTTCGTAGGCATGGCTCCATTTCCTTGGCACAGTGTTCGTTGCTTGGCAGCTAGTTTCACCCAGCTCCGTAGCCAAAAAAGAGGTGTATGGAGGACACCACAATCCGATCATTTTGTGCAGCCCCACTAAAATCGAGCGGACCATCCCTGTTTGCAAAGATATCCAGTCAGTGTGATTACAATAATAGTGGAACTAGATGATGAAACATAACACACATAAATAGAAGCCGATCACCTCTACGATCTCTCTTTAGGACTAACTTCTTGTTGGAGAAGATTAGGCACGGAGTTGGATGAGGAGGATAACAAAACCAATATCCCTTTCTGCAGTCCCACAGAAATGTAAAAACGTTGCCCGTATGACATTTTGGCAGAACTGCACAAAACACTCTTAAGAAAAAAGTGATTTGTGCAGTTCACCAAAAGGTCGCAATAGCAACGAGGTGAAAATGGATAGCCTTGTTTGCAAAAGGAGGTCGAAAGGAAACAATTACTACCCAATAACACGAGTTGAAGACACATACGCTGACAAAAAAGAAGCATATTCCATGTAATAAGGGAAAGATAACACATGGTGGTTTATCAAAAATGGTTTGAGGACGAGATTGCAAGATGGAAAGTACGCCGGCCGAGATACGATTTAAGCAAACAACTAAAGAAGATCCACATGCAGCAACATGGGAAGATGGGCAATGGAGCAAGGTCGGAGGAAGCTGTACCTGAGGGTCATCGGGATGTTACTAGGAGGGCGCCGGCGGCCAGGATCTAGCCATACTGCGGCAGCGAGCAAGTGGCGAAGGCCCTACCATGCCGGAGCTTGGTCAAAGAGAACGGCGGGTACCGTAGATCGGGACGTGCTGCCTCAACACCGTCGAACGGAGAGACGATGCACATCCTCCCTTTCCGCCGGCAGATGGAATGCGGCCGGATCACTGACCAACGCTGAGAGAGAGAGGCCATGGCCGCCTTGTGTGAGATGGTGTGACGAGAGACAAACCCATTTTTCCATTATCCCCACGGCAATCGTTTTATATTCTGTACATGCCATTGAGGAATATATAACTTTATTTAATACTAACGCGTCAAGTCAAACTTTGTTCCGTCTAGGCGTGGTACCCGACCCTCCTTCGAGTAAACAACCACTACACGCATCAAATTATCACGTGGGCTGCCTTTTCGTAACAAAACGAACTCCATCGTGTACCCGCGCGGGTGTGGCCGGGAACGAGACGTGAGTATGTGCGTCCTGCGTGCACTTCTTCTTTAGGTGCAAGTACGTATGTGGGTGGGTGTGAGAGAGATGGTTTGTGTGAAACAGAGGCAATGTGTTGATGATATCTAAGACAGAAAAACGTAACATATGCAATATGTGTGAAATGGAGTCATGGACATGAGATATCGATAGAATTGAAAACAGGGATGAAGTGTGTGGCTGCTCGATTATTAAAGAGTGCCATTTGCCCACGTCAAAGATACAGGGCGGCTGGCCTCTGGTATTTGAGAGGGCAGAGGTGCAGTTTTTCTCCGTGGCATGGATACCTACCTAGAACGCTCGACTATCGGTGTGTGTGGGGGGAGGGGGGAGGGGGCAGAGACTGATCGACTAGTATATGTGTGGGGAAGGAGAGAGACCTAGCTATGTATTGAGGGAGATCGATCGACATCCATGGATATGTGTAGTAGAGGAATAAGGTTGGGAGAAAGACAAATGTAGAGCGTCGGAGGGTTCGTGGTGGAGTGGCGTCTCACAAATGGTGGGAGAGGCCTGCTAGACAAATGGAGGGTATGAGTGCAATATCAATAAGAGAGGGCGGGGGATGTCTGTCTGTCTATGCACGCGCGGGTGAGAGACGGGTCGGGAGGTATGCAAGTATGATGAGGGGAGAAGATACGATTGTGGTAAGCATACATAACTACATAGGAAGATCAAACGTCGTGTGTCCGAGAAAGGGAGAGACATAACTAGCGAGGTAAGTGTATCAGTTCTTGGGGAAAACAAATTATAGTCGACCTGGCTATATGTAGGGAGATCAGTTCATATACATGCCTGCATGTGTTAGAAGCAAATAAGGTCCAAAGAGACAGACAGGGGAGAGGGGTGCGGCTAGGAGGTGGTGCGAGAGGCCTACAATGTCGAGGGGGAGGAGTGTGCGACTATGTGATCAATATAAAGAGGGGCGGGAGTGTGCACCTATGTGGAACCGTATTGGACATAGGGGGCACAGACGGTGAGAAGAGAATAGGGGAGGTATATATGTGTTTGTTGTAGGCACACTTGGCTAAAGAGGTATATCGACCGGTGTGTGCCGTAAAGAAGGTGTCGGGGGCCTACACACACCGCGGGTGGACGACCTAAAGATAAATAATGAACATGCGTGATGGAGGGGGCGCTAAGGGTGGGTGAGAGGGGGGCGGGCGTGTGCATGCACGATAGAAAGTTAGCGCTAGCTAGCTACAAATAGAAGAGGATCGTGAAGGTGTAAAAGACGAACAAAGATCATAATTAATTATAAAAAGTGGATATGGATACTTGAAGAAGATATCATAATGTAGAACATTGATTATAATTGGGGCTATTGTGTGGCTTTTGCAACTCAGGTCTAAATACTTGTCATAATGTAGGGGGCGGGGCACTATACTTTGTTTGATAAACACGGTGTACGTATGGAACATGGTTTAGATTATGAATATATAGTTAGTACATCAAATGTAATATTATTTGGAATCAACATCAAGTGTATTCAAAAAATAGAATTTGAGTTCATGTAGTACAAATAGTTCATATCTATCTCTATAATAATCATGTGGTGTGTTATTAAGGTAATACACGAATGATGGTTGAAGTTGGCAACAATCATGATTGTAGATTCTTATTGAAATAGAGAAACGAATTCAAATTTGGTTCGAATTGTAGCGGTAGTATAGACATTTGGAATGCACTAAAATGTTGGTATGAGTAGGTTACATGCATTATACAGCAAGCAAAAAAATTATTTGGACATAACATGGATTCATACTCCCTCCTTCCATCTATATAGGGCGTTATGAGTTTTTTAAGACTTCCTTTGACTATTGACAAGATTAATAGTACATGACATGCACAATGTGAAAATTATATCATTGGAAGAACCTTTCACTGACGAATTTAAGGGTGTGCTTTGTGTAAGTTGCATGTCATATATTATTGCTCTAATATTTGGTCAAAGTTAGCATCAAAAAATGCATTAGGCCCTATATAGATGGAAGGAGGGAGTAGCTTTGAATAGAATTTGTATAGTAAAATGGGGCAAGACTCTCTCTTTGTGTGGTGTGAATAGTTTTATTTTTTCCTTTTCTTTTTGGTTGAGGGAAGTGCGAATTGATTTGGTACGTACAAGTACAATATTACTACACGTTAGGCTTGTCCCTAAAATTCAACCCGCGTCTTGTTATATCCCGAAAATTCAGATATCGTGCTCCCAAAACTGGCGCCTTCACAACCCGCACCTTGCAATCCCAAAATTACAACGCGCACGAAAACTCCCTCCAGCTGCCAAATCCCAACACGCGAAATCCCCCTTCTAACCCTGAGCCAAAATGGCCGCTAGTTCAAATCGGTGGGGGGTACTTTTGTAACACACCCTACATTTTGGACAACCGCGTCCCTAAGTCATGGTTCACCCCCTCCCATCGCCCCCTTTTTGCCATTCAAAATCCCAGGCTGCCATAACCTCTCCACTCTAGCCGCGAGACCCCACCCTCCTCTGTCTGCCACCTCACCGCTGCCCAGCCGGAGCCTCTTCCCCAACGACGTCGTCCACCGCAACAGCTTGACGTCCCTCGTCCACCTCCCCGGATGAGGATCCGTCGTCCATCTCATCGTCCCGCGGGTTCAGCCGCCCCGTCCTCCACCTCCAAGGAGCTTCTCTGATGATCGCCTCATCTATCGCGGCTGCTCCATCCCCACAGCGCCGCCTTAACCTGCTCCACCGGAACCGCAACATCCTCACCGACTCCTCGGACGAAGCCGAGGCCTACTCGGTGCAACCAAAGAGGATGTACACTCATCGCATTGCACCTTCTCCTTAACTCGACCTCCCGGCGCTGACGGTGCTCCATCCCGCACCCCCATGGAGTGGCTACCTTGAAGCCGGCGCCACAGGTGACATCTCCACGGCAGCTCTCCCCTAGTGCGAGGCCCCTTCGGCGGCGGCGGCCATACCAGACGGATCTGCTAGTGCTACTCCGGCTCTCGCTCGCTCGCGCTGCTACTGCTCCGGCTCTCGCTCGATTGCTCGCTCGCCCAATTGCTGCTGCTGCTCTCCCCTCGCTCGTGCTGCTGCTCTGCTCCGATTTAGCCACACTTCAGTCGACTGAATTGACTTGGTCAGTCGATTTTTCAGGGGTTGGGGGGCTCGCCGGAGTTAAGGAAGAACCACCTGCGGCGGGGACGGGGGCTCGCCGGAGAGGTACCCCACTATCTATCTTAGGGTTCAGGGTGGGGGCGGGGGCCTAGAGAGCTGGCCGGGGCGGCGGTGGGGAGTTGTTTCAGGGCGACGAGGCGGCGCTGGGTCCGGCGGTTCGGCTGGTGGTGGCTGCCGGCCCAGGGGGGTGCAGGTTGAAGATGAACTGCAGGCCCTCCCTAAACTACATGTCAAGTGCCTCTCTGCTACCATTGCGTTCAGTTTCAACAGTAACATTCAGATTCCACAGTAAATTTTAGTTTCGACAGTTAAGTTTAGAGTCAACAGTTTTTACCTCATTTGTTGTAGTCAGGTGGTTTTTGGTGATGTAAATTTTACATCTATTTTACATCATCTATTGGAGATGCTATTAGAATCCCACTTGAGATTGACGATGTCTGTCTTGTGTTGCTTCAGCCTTGACGTCTTACGTCTCACCGGAGCTGCTCTAACAACAAAACGATCCATCACAACAGAGCAGTGCCCCGGACGCCGTCTACAGATTCCTCAGATCTTCCTCCACACCTCCGACAACCACATCTGCCTCAACTGCTTCAGCGAGCAACCCAATGATGCCGAGGTCTACACGGCTACGGCAAAGAGGTTGTACACTTGTTGCATCACTTATTACTATAAATTCATGTCGATCCATTAGGGCTATTTTGGTTCAACGGAAAAACATAGCAATAGGGAATTTTCCAATGGCACTCTACTATTCAATTATTCATGCATTTTGTTGAAAGGAATGAAGCAAAACATCCACCTAGACCTACTTTTCAAAATCCTATGCATGAAAACAAGACCAAGTGCATTAGTGGCAGAATAACATTCTAACTGTACACGCTTTCATATGGTTTCACTTTATTTTGGCCATGTTTCTTTGCATTCCTCTGCTCTTCCAATTCCTGTAAACCAAACACCCAAGTTGACAGAAATCATGTGTTTACAAATGCTCTGTTTACCATGTGCATTCCTATCCTATTCCGGTGTTTTTCCTATCCCTGCGTTTTTAGAATCATGCAAGACAAATGAGCCCTTACAGAATTACTTCAGTTACAGGTTGGTGCCGAAGGGAACTTTGTGTGGTTTGTCCTGCTCCTGCCGCGACGTCGTCCACCTCACCTGAGCCGCTCCATCGACAGAAGTTTCCACCAAACCAGACATCACGACTCCTGACCGTCTTTCACCACCTCAGATCTCCTTCCCTGTCGCCGGCACCCACCGTAATGGCATCACCATCATCGACTCAGCAGATGAACCGGAGGAGTACACGGGTCCACAAGAGAGGTCGCACTCTTTTGTTTCTGCTTATGTTATGCCTTGCTTAAAATTACCTGCTACTTTATCATCATGTTCACCTCTTGGACTCCAAGTCAGGTCCAAATTAATGTTCAAACTTGAGTTCTAAATTAGTTATGGGGCACATATCAAGGCAGCAATGAATAGTATGTATGTCTAATATCTAGTTCACCTAGGGTATGCCTATGTTGTTCATCTTGGGTGGGAAACAAATAGTAAAGCAACCATCATCTATCTTTTTATTAAATTAAAGCAATCATCAGCCTGCTATCATTATTTTTGGATCCATCCACTGGTTGTTACCATCACTCTAAATTTCTGCATGCTCTCCTTACATAATCTCACCATATATTTTTCGTATGCATGTCATATATTGTACACAGTCATGTTGAACATGTAGAGAAAAAGAGAAGAGTTTTGCGTGGAAATACAATGTCATGCATACATCGCTCCATGGTGGGTTCAATGGCAAACCCTCCCTACCCCTCTCCAGATTGTAATCCAGAGGAAGATATCTGTTCTAAGGAGGATTCAGACACTGCTGACCACTCATATTTACCCCCCCCCCCCAAGGTGTTTGCTCTACCTTGGCATGATGACGTTAGTCATATCATGCATATGTTGCCTTGCAGTGCCTACTTTTGACATCATATATGTCATCTGCTTAGTTTAGACATGTTCTGTAATGCCACCTATTTAGTTTCTATAACATATATGGGAATTATGTGGTCTCATGTCTTTTAGCCAGCCATAATATATGTGAAATGTGCAATGCCATCCTGTTTAACCAGGCATCATATATTTGAATGATATCTTGCTCATCCTTTTCTTCATTACATTTCCATTTGTCGACAATGTTTGTACATTAAACTACTCTTCCTATGAATCAGCCATTTGGGTGGGAGATGGAAAAATCTGGAGTGAAAACAAGGCCTTCAGAGCAGACAGTGCTACCTGTCGAAGCAGATCTCTTGTTGGGTCCCGATAGCTCCTTAGAGATGGATTCAGAGACAGATGACCAGTCCTATTCCCCCACTGAGGTGTATGCTCTAACTTGGCACGGTTATACTGCGCATATCATGCATACAGTGTCTTGCATTGCATAGTTTAGACATCATATACACAATATTCAATACCATGTTCTTAGTTCAGACATCATATCGAATTCCCTCTGTTTAGCATATAAATCACATATGTGAATTAAATGATGTGATCCTGATTACTTAGATAACATGTAGGTGAATTATGTCATGCGATCCTGTTTAGTTATTCATCATATCTTTGAATTATGTTATGCTATGCTATCCAGTTTAGATAGACATCATATATGTGAAATTATGTCATGCTATCCGTTTTAGTTAAACAATATACATGTCAACTATTTCATGCCCTCTTTTTTCCACACTATCTATTGCATCTGTCTCTCGTACAATGTCTGTACATTCAACTATGTTTCCTGTTTATCAGCCATTTGAATTGGAGCGGGTGATGCCAGTATCTAGCAGACTAAAAACACGGTCTTCAAATAAATGCTACCTCTTGATGGAGATAGCACCCCGGTTGTACATGCACAAGAACCAGCCCTACCACACATAACCCAAACTCTCACAGATTGTACCCCTACTGTGATGGACAGAGAACCAGCTTCACCCAATCTAACCCCAACCCCAGCCGATAGTAACCCAGTTCCTGTTGACACAACACCATCTCCACCACAGAGCTCCCAAACAAGAGCAGTTAGTAAGGCAGCCCCAGTGCCCAAAGGGCCAGTACTATTATGGCGAACCCCAACTCCATCAGTTAGTACGCCTATTCCTGTGGAGGAAGCACAACCAGCTAGTTGTAGTTTAGCATCTATCGCATTTGATGTTGTTAAATCGTATGTGTGTATCTTCCCATCTCAGAAATTTTATACTAAATATGAAGGAAAATGTCAGTTGCAGGTGTTTTTCCAGGAGTTATGTGTAAGTAATGTTATTCATGGCAATTACTTTGCTTTGTCCCATACATCCTACCTCCATGATGGTTATAATATAGCAAATTTTCCCATTTTTCTCTATAGAGAAGGACAGATTTGGAAACTCAGGATGAGGTAACCTGTGCTAATACCTCTGCTATCTTCAAGAATGCTTGGTGGCAGTATTGAAATTACCTGAAGAAAGCGTACTTCATCGGCGAAGAAACTCATCAAATTCCCTTACTTCTCCTTAGACACATTTACTGGACGATGACTGGGAACGCCTTGTTCTGTACTGGTCCCGAACCAAGAATGTGGTAAGGTCTATGAGCTCATTTTCTATTTTTAAGTATTATATTCTTGTGTCTTACTGTACTCTGTTCATGTAGAACAAGTGACTAAACCTGAAGAACAACTATTCTAATTTAAGATTCCATTGCTATCATAGTTCAAAAAAGCGTTAGGTGTTAATTGTGTGTTTTGCCACCGCCTTGCGCTTTACTGACCAAAGCGCATGCTTATGCACGATTAAGCATAGTTATGCGCAATGCGTTTTGCCAACGCCTAGAGCCTAGGCGCGCTTAAGCGCTCGCTTAGGCGCGCCTTTTTAACTATGATTGCTTTGCTCTTGTATCACTATATTTACTCATACAAACTTATTTTTAAATTGAAGGATCCAATCGAAACTCCAATGGCACAACAGGTATGTTCACGCATGTTTCTTTAACAGGGTTGCTCTTATCAATAGCTCTGTTGATTTCAATTTTAATTGTGTATACAGTTGACTTTCATATCATGCACATTACTAGCATCACAACAGAGCCAATAGTGTTGTTGTACATGTAGACCCGTGGTACCCATCTGAAATCTTGTTTTGCCGTGTAGTTTCCCATGCTTTGTATTATTTCAATACTACTTTGTCTTGAACTAATATGATTTGAACCGTGTCTCTATTTTGATTTGGCAAGACAATGCAGTGACCATAGGACATAGATATATGTTTGTTTGATGCTTTTATTATGTACTAGTACTTGGCAATAGAAGACTTGGTAGTTTAATCCTGTCCACCTTACTAATTAACTGGTTCACCGAAATGAGTTTCATATACTAGTACATGCTAAACTTGTTATGTGTCTGCTTGTTTCTTCTTTTAGAATGCTGACAGAATATTGGGAAGAGTGCCTTATTAAGTAAAGGTAAAGGAAGTAATGTAGATAAGGTTCAAGATAGTGACACATCCTTGTTGGTCTCCAACAAAGCTAATAAAATAGCTAAGGAAGACAATCTTGAAGACAGCGAGACAACCCCAAAGTCCTGTCTTGGTTTAGTGTTCGAGTTACTGGCCACTACCGCTTGCATAAGCTATTCAAACTCATTGTCTGAATCAGTTCGGTTTCTTGAGTCTCAACTACAAGCTGAAAGACATCGATCAGCTGTGCTGCGATAAGAAGTGGAAGGACTGCGGAAGTCCCTGGAGCATTCAGATGCATACTTTCTGGTGCAACAGCAAGTGTTGGAGGATTTTAGCGCCAAACAGGACAAAGCTAATAAGCTTGCTAAGCTTATTGCCAGCATGGTGGATACCCAGGATAACGTTTCTTGAGCTCTTCTAAAGTTGTTTCAGTTATGCTCTTGTTTTGCTGCCGCGTTTATTTGCACTGGTGGCCCATTTTGACGGCCAGTGTATGTAATATGCTGCTTTGTTCCCTATATTTGCACTGGTGGCGAACTTTGATGCCCAGTGGATGTAATATGTGTAATAGAGGTAATAGGCTAGCATTAATTGCTTGCTTATTTATTTCCTTATTGTCTTGTTTAGTTGTTTGCTTGTAGTCACTGCAGTTCTTTTTCTGTGTTTTTCTAGTGGCCACAATAGCCTAATTTTGTTAACTAAGCCAAAATAATCATGGCAACACACGGACTGTTGTAACCATGGGCCTCCTGCGGGCCGTATGATCCATGGGCCTTCTTCGGGCCGTAGGATCCATTGGCCTTCTATACGGGCCATAGGATCCATTGGCCTTCCATACGGGCTGTCACGACCGGTTTTCCGGGTAATAAATTTCCAGAAAAGACCGTCGTGCTCATCAGCCCCAGGATTACTGTTAGCTGATGAGGCTCCAACTTGATACAGAAATTCCAAGCAAAATACAAAATATGTAGTACAAGACCATTCTGGCCTGTGAGTACAACAAATGGTTTCTAGTGGTTGATGGCGGAAGCGGGTTGTGAAACATCAGTGTCTATGGGACTCCATTTCCCACGGGAACAGCTGACCAGGTTAATTCCTATCTTCGCGAGGCTGCTATCTCCATTGTGTGGGTTCCGGGGCTGGCATCGCGTCGCTCCTCTCCGTGCAAGAAAATCTGGCCAAGACAATAGCCAGGGACAAGCCCGTGAGTACTTTGAATGTACTCGCAAACATTATGAACACAGGTACAATATAACAATGATGTGCTAAAAATATTTTATGCTCATGACGTCAGTCAAAAAATATATTAAATCTCGGATGCGTGCAAGCATGTTATTTATAGAATTGCAATGACTTAGTAGTATAAAAATTGTATGAAATAAATAACAAGCAATGCCACAGTCGGGCGTCTTAGCGACACCACACAAAGGGCTTTAAAAGAAATGCCACAGTCGGGCGTCTGAGCGACACCACATAAAGGGCTTTAAAAGAAATGCCACAGTCGGGCGTCTGAGCGACACCACATAAA
>NC_041383.1:735885238-735891262 GCF_002162155.2 Triticum dicoccoides | reverse complement strand
TAAAGGGCTTTAAAAGAAATGCCACAGTCGGGCGTCTGAGTGACACCACATAAAGGGCTTTAAAAGGAATGCCACAGTCGGGCGTCTGAGCGACACCACATAAAGGGCTTTAAAAAAATGCCACAGTCGGGCGTCTGAGCGACACCACATAAAGGGCTTTAAAAGAAACAATCAAAGTGAATATCCCGGAGGTAGAACCATCCCAGAGATACACGATAATAACAACAATATCATGGGTTAGTCAAATAATAATAATCATAGTTATCACTAGTCACAAGTAGTAATTCCATTTCTGGATTAATAGTTTCACCTGGTGGTCGAGGGGTTGCTGGGGAAGGAGTAAATCGCCGGCGGCGAGCTCCGCGGCGAAGGGAAGCTTCGGTGACAAAGTGAGTTTGTGGTGGCGATGGCTCCCGATCAAGATCAAGCAGGGGAACGAGTTCACGGGAGGATGAGATGGTTCCTGGTGAAGAGAACGGAGAGGGGGAAGCTCTGGTTGCGCCGAATGGAGCGGGAGGCGGCGGTGGCCGAACTGACCGGAGAGGTTGAAGAAGACCTGCTCCCTTCCAATTGGTGACGATGGGGGCGCTAGTGAGACGGCATGAGGCTACCTGAGGGCTTGGAGACGCTCGGGGCTTCCCTTTTATAGCGTGGCAAGGTGGTTCCGCGGCGGCCGTGGATAAGCTCTCCGGCGAACCGACGTTCTGTAGCTAGGGCGACGTGGCGGCGACGAGGGCTAGCAGACACGCTTGCGGATGAGCTCGCACTGCTCCAAGGGCCAGGTGGCGAGCGGGCGAGGCTTGGGCGGCGCTGAACGGCGCAGGGCTGTTGGGCGGCGGCGGCGGCTAGCGCTTGGCCTGCCGGGCGCGGCTGGGGCTGCTTGGCATGTAGCAGAGAGAAAGGGAGTGCGCGGCAAGGTTCTGCAGAGCGGGCCAAAGCCGTGGGGGCCAGCGTGTCGGTTCGGGCGCGCGGCTGCAATACGCGCGCTCTGGGCGCGTCCAGTGCACGCACTGGGTGTGCTCGACAAAATGCCAGAGCATGCTACAGAGCTTGGTTGAGACTGGCAATTAACAGACCTAGGTTAGGAGGAACGGGGAGTCTAGTGGACATGCTGGTTTGATCAGAGGTGCAAGGTCACAATGCAAGGACAAAAACATGTCAAAACTGGCCATGCATACCAGGTGTTTGACAAAATGCCAAGGGCACTTAGGCATTTCTTGGAGTGGCTAAAATCTCTAGATCAGTGTCTCTGTGGATGAAAGAGAGAGTGGTGATGTTAGTTGGACAAAAGAAGAAACTTGTTAGTGCAAGTTTTACAAAACTTCAATTCTGGACAGGAAATAAATGACATTATTCCATGAACCAAAAATGATCTAAATGGTGCATGCTCCTGGACTTAAGGGTTTAACATGGGGGACTACAAGTAGGAGAAATAGTTAAGGGTATAGGAGCAACTAAAATGGTGGTTGCTGTACAAATCCTCAAGTTGGTCCAGAATGGAAATGAGGTTGATTCACTCAAATTTTTCAAAGAACATAATTAGTTTTTTTGCACAAAGAGGGATAACAGGCTCCTACTGACCTCCCTTAATTTTGGTAGAAGTTTTAAAGAAATATTTAAATAGGTTGTAGTGTAAAATGCACTCTGGACCAGAGAAGAAAAATTGAGAGTAGGGCTCAAAATATTTCATGAAGGAAATATATTTTTGCATAAAAGTTATTTAAAAACATCACATGACATCTCCAAATTTTTGTGGAAATTTTAAGTGAGTCCATCAAATGGTTGTAGTTCAAATATGGCCATTTAACCTTAAAAAAAACTATTTTCAAGAAAGAATAAGGATCAAGCAATTAATTATTTAATTAGTTATACTGATAAAAGTAAAGTTTTTCTTGAGAGGTTAAATAAGTCTAACAACATATTTGAAAAGTTTTCTCTTTGGGAAAAACTTATCATAACAGGGACGGAAATGATTTAAAAAAAATCAAAATGGAGCTCAGAAATCCAAAGTTTTAATTCCTGGAAAAAAATTAATTTAATAAAACAAGGCCAAAATTTTGGGGTGTCACAATACTATCCCCCTTAAGAAAAATCTCGTCCTCGACATTTGCTGAAAGCGGTGTTAAGAGAATATTTACGCAATAAAGATGTAGCTACAGTGAGAGGGCAATAAGTGGTGAAAAACCACCGTGTGAAAACTGGTGCTGCGCGGAAAAGTCTACGGTCCGAGACAAAAACGGGCGATTTCTACGCTGGATATAAATTTAGGATAACTCCTAAATTTAGATATACGCTGATCGCACCCGAGAGCATAGTGCTCTCTCTGGCTGACAGGTGGACCCGGGGTCCACTGTCAGTCTCCTCTTCTTCTCCCTCTGGACCTTTCTTCCTCCTCTCTCCCGCGCGCTTTCTCCACCGGCGACGCCTAGTGTGTAGGGCATCTAGGCCGTACCGTGGTAGTGCGCGGCGTGCTAGCTGCTGGTGCAGCGTGCACTCACCTCGCGGGCCAGTGCGCTATCGGCACTGCTCGTGGATTCGACTCCGAACACCGGCGATCGGCGACGAGCGGCGTTGGTGGACTTCGCCCACCGTACACCGAGTTCGAGCTATAAAAACGGCCGGGGTGCCTCTCTCTTCCTCCTTACACCTGGCCTCACTTCTCCTCCTCCTTATTTCTCCGTTACTGCTTACAGAAGCTCGGTCGAGGCTCTAATGGCGGAGGCGATGCCGGACTTGTTTGTGATCCTGATATGCGGAGGGCTGGCGACACTGCTGGGGCTCTCTGTGCTCCTGTGCGCGATCATCTTCGACGAGTATCGCGATGCTGCGGCTCGGGTGTTGGCTCTCCGCGGTGGTGGTGATCATGAGGAGTAGATGAAGTATGTCGGGTGCTAACTGTTGTTAGGGGGTGATTAGCTGGATGTAACACCGTTGCAAAGTTTTGCAAACAGTGTATGTGTCCGTATGATTATGGCTGTGAGTCTGCTCGTGGTGCTGAGTGAAATTAAATAATCCACGTCGTGAGAAAGTGTAGATGTAGCGACTCAGGGAAAAGAAAATCTCACTCCAGTGTTTCGCGAGGGGAAAACAGTTACTCTAAAGGAGCGTAAACCACAACAAAACTACACACATGAGCAGAAGCCAAATAGTTGACTTGCCGTACAAACTCAGGGTATCACGCATAAGTCACATACATAAATAAATGCTGCAAGGAACAAATACAATAGTGACGTCTAAAATGAAAACGGTAACTGGACGGGGTCCTGATAAAATGTCTCTGGTAAAGGAATACACTCCTCTTCTATTGGAGGAAGTGGATTGACCAGTCGATGTATGCGTCTCTCCGGGTCGGGTCTCAGTGGTCTGCCGATGGCAATCTGAGGATTTAAATCTGCGAGGCTCTGGAGATAATCCATCACTCGCTGGTTTAAATGCTCTTGAGCAATGATGTACTGGATAAGGTTGGCCAGAACTGGGTCTCTCTCAATCCGCCCACCGGGAAAAGACGTTATTTCTCCGGGTGCTGCACGACTTGGAAAGTAATAATATCCTCGTTCGCGGGCATAGGGTACTGCGGATCGAAGACGAGCAATCGCTTCTTTCGCAGCAGCTTCTATGGCCAAGTGTGGGGTTGGCATAGATTTCCCCACGAAGGAAACTTCTATTGGATCTTGGTTGGGGTCTACAGGAGGAATGTGTACTGCTGCCCAATATTCCGAGGTGGATGGGGTGATCCTTGATTTGAACAGCTCGTACTGGGGTGGCTGGGTAGAACCCATGGTACTGCGGGTAAAATCCCACAATAATTTGACAAAGCTACCTGGGGTTGCATCTGGGGTTCTCAGATGAATGCTGGGGTTCGGCATGACAGGAAGAAGCGTGAGTGTTGTGCGCAAAGTGAGGGTTGCTGGGTAAGGTCACAAGGTGGCCTTTATATAGCAATGGAGCCGGATCGTTTTACCGTGGTGAAAAGTAATAAATTTGCCAGCTTGGCTCCAAAGGTCAGGTCAGTGTCAGAGATACACATATCTCATAAAGAGATGTGTTACTGTGGTTGTTGTCGGGCTGGTTTTGGTAGTTGTGCCCGGAAGAATATGCAGCTATGCGCTGACCAAACATGCAAGGCTATTATTAAAACAGAGGCACAAAGACAGGCTGCGTTAATATATGCGGTCGCATGATTACAAAGCGAGGATACATTGAAACTTGGTACTACTCATACGGCTCAGTCTACCTCGTTTATGTCTAAACGGGCGTGCCTGGCGGATGTCGAGGCTTCTCCACGTGTCTCTCTGCCGGAATTAGTCGGAGATGGCGGAGGAACTGCAGGGTCGGGGTAGTGAGAATGACCATTGCGGGGATTGTTGGCCACAACCCCGTTGGAGTGTGCTCCCAATATGCTACGAAGCACTTCTGGGGTTATCGCAGCACCTTGGCCGATGGCTGGGGCAGATCTCGGGGTCTCGATTGGTTGTCCAAACAGCACGACCGGGTTGTTGGTGTTGGGCTCGTTTTCTTCTCTCGCCGGGGCTCGACGAACCAGCTCTCCACAAGCTGCTATTAGATCAATGGTGATCTGGTCGAACAGTGCCTCTAGTGCACTTACATAGTGCACTAGGTGCAACAATGCGGGGTCCGTCTCGTGGTCTCCATTGGCGACTTGGGGTGGTCTACCATACCCTTCTCGTCTGGGGTAGTAGTGGAACGAGCGACAGTTAACTCTGGGCGACAAGTGCCTGAGATGAACTGTAGCCTCTCGAGCGGCTAGCTGGATGGCTTGTGGCTCAAAGGAAGTTGTTCTTCCGGTGAACCGGTAGGGGCGCTCGAGTGCTAGACTCCTACCGTAAATGTGCACAGTGGCCCAGAATTGGCGGTCTTCACCGCTCATGGGTCCTTGATACACAACATATTCTGGTGGCTCCTCTAACGCATAGGCACGACGGGTGAGGTTTGCGAGGATGGTCACAAAACCTCCAAGGTTGGTTGCGGTGGTTTCGTTGTGCACTATAGGTCCAGGCATTGTGGCTCGGTTTGGGGGTAGCGGCTGTGCTGTGCTGGGTTGAGGCTAGCGCGCCCCTTTTATAGGGAAAAGGGGACGGAATCTTCCTTCGCACGCTTGCGAGAAAAGACTATTTAGGGGCCGGTCACTGGCGCATGAGTGACAGGTTAGGTTGATAGGTTGGGCACCGACTGCCAAAAGTGTTGGGTCACTGTGTGGCTATCTTGCACGAGAAGCTTGGCTGGGGTTTGGTTAAGGTCTGGTGGGTTGGTTTGCCTAGTTTATTGACCTGGCTAGGATAGGATTAGCCAATGGTCAGCCTGGCTCTGATACCAAGCCTGTCACGACCGGTTTTCCGGGTAATAAATTTCCAGAAAAGACCGTCGTGCTCATCAGCCCCAGGATTACTGTTAGCTGATGAGGCTCCAACTTGATACAGAAATTCCAAGCAAAATACAAAATATGTAGTACAAGACCATTCTGGCCTGTGAGTACAACAAATGGTTTCTAGTGGTTGATGGCGGAAGCGGGTTGTGAAACATCAGTGTCTATGGGACTCCATTTCCCACGGGAACAGCTGACCAGGTTAATTCCTATCTTCGCGAGGCTACTATCTCCATTGTGTGGGTTCTGGGGCTGGCATCGCGTCGCTCCTCTCCGTGCAAGAAAATCTGGCCAAGACAATAGCCAGGGACAAGCCAGTGAGTACTTTGAATGTACTCGCAAACATTATGAACACATGTACAATATAACAATGATGTGCTAAAAATATTTTATGCTCATGACGTCAGTCAAAAAATATATTAAATCTCGGATGCGTGCAAGCATGTTATTTATAGAATTGCAATGACTTAGTAGTATAAAAATTGTATGAAATAAATAACAAGCAATGCCACAGTCGGGCGTCTTAGCGACACCACACAAAGGGCTTTAAAAGAAATGCCACAGTCGGGCGTCTGAGCGACACCACATAAAGGGCTTTAAAAGAAATGCCACAGTCGGGCGTCTGAGCGACACCACATAAA
>NC_041383.1:735858233-735884995 GCF_002162155.2 Triticum dicoccoides | reverse complement strand
GAAATGCCACAGTCGGACGTCTGAGCGACACCACATAAAGGGCTTTAAAAGGAATGCCACAGTCGGGCGTCTGAGCGACACCACATAAAGGGCTTTAAAAAAATGCCACAGTCGGGCGTCTGAGCGACACCACATAAAGGGCTTTAAAAGAAACAATCAAAGTGAATATCCCGGAGGTAGAACCATCCCAGAGATACACGATAATAACAACAATATCATGGGTTAGTCAAATAATAATAATCATAGTTATCACTAGTCACAAGTAGTAATTCCATTTCTGGATTAATAGTTTCACCTCCGAAGACTGACACTAAGACCGATACTTGACCCATCCCAGACTGTAATCCTTAACCATGGACACGGCTATTCGAATAAGTTTATTCTCTGCAGAGGGTGTACTCTTTACCCACGAGTAACGGATTTCTTTAGTCCATCGGGACTAATTCCATCTACGGTCTTTTTGTTGAAAACACACCTAACTTGCACACACCAGCTTATCACACACGTGTCTGGAATCACCCACGACACCTGTTAAGCAAACTCTAAGTGGGGAGGCTACAACCTCGCGTAGCATGGGATCAAATTTATATCGCGCGCTCTAAGGGGTGGCCTCCCCTCTCGGTCCCAACCGGAAACACCCATGCTCCCGGACCAGGTGGCTTGCCTACCAGTTACAACCAGTATCTTCCACCATGGCCTCTCTGTACGGTGTGTGCTAGAAAGAGGTTGACAACTTACTGAACCGTACTCTACTTGCTGTAGAGATGAGTGGTAGTACGAAACAAGTATGGGGGTTACTGGAACAAGACTTGATCTACGGTCGACTCAGGAGGTTTAAGTATTCCCTGCATGATTAGTATAACGAATATATTTCAATCAATACAATCAACACTCATTATATCTTACCATGCCATACCGGACATAACCGTCCCGACGGTGACCGGCGACAAACTCATGCCTACCCAAGGCAGAGGTTTTCTCGGTTCCTACCGGTATGCATGCAAGGCACATGAGGATGATTATCATCACAAGTGTGTTCATTTCCAACAGCATGGAAATCAATAACATGCACCCATGCATATGATCATATCACATGAAATAACAAGTCCTTCAAAATGCGGTGGTGTTATAAATGCATCAATGATTACTCCAAAAATTATTATGCCGGGGTTCAGAATGCTTGCCTTCAATGTGTGGAAAGGCAGGGTGCTCTCCAAACTTTTGAAAGTTTTCTTCTCTTTCCCCAAAATCCTATTTGAAAATATATTTGAATTAACACATATTTCAAAAACAGAACCAAAAAGTTGTTTGAATTTTTTTTAAATAAATCTTAAAATAAACTAGATCAAATTTGAAGAAGGTAGGAAAAAGAATCAACTCATTTGGACTTATATTTAAAAAGTTATAGCTAGTCAAAGTTCTGGTCAATATCTGTTTTTAAAATTAAAACAGAAAAGAAAACGTTTGAAGAGATTACGCTTTCGCGCAGAGAAGACGTATTACGGGTATGACGCCTCCACTTACTCCAGCGTGGACGGCGCGGGGTCGCTGACAGTGGGTCCAGGGGCCCACTGGTCAGGTTTGACCAGTCGCCGTGCGTCGTCTCCCTCCTCTGCCCGAGCGGAGCGGGGCTCCGGCGATCGTCGCCGGCGTTTGGCTGTTCCTCGCGGGCCCCCGAGGGTGGGGATGGATCCGCACGGCTGGGGCGTTTCTCCCGGTGGTCGAGGGATTGCTGGGGAAGGAGTAAATCGCCGGCGGCGAGGTCCGCGGCGAAGGGAAGCTTCGGTGACAAAGTGAGTTTGTGGTGGCGATGGCTCCCGATCAAGATCAAGCAGGGGAACGAGTTCACGGAAGGATGAGATGGTTCCTGGTGAAGAGAACGGAGAGGGGGAAGCTCTGGTTGCGCCGAATGGAGCCGGGAGGCGGCGGTGGCCGAACTGACCGGAGAGGTTGAAGAAGACCTGCTCCCTTCCAATTGGTGACGATGGGGGCGCTAGTGAGACGGCATGAGGCTACCTGAGGGCTTGGAGACGCTCGGGGCTTCCCTTTTATAGCGTGGCAAGGTGGTTCCGCGGCGGCCGTGGATAAGCTCTCCGGCGAACCGACGTTCTGTAGCTAGGGCGACGTGGCGGCGACGAGGGCTAGCAGACACGCTTGCGGATGAGCTCGCACTGCTCCAAGGGCCGGGTGGCGAGCGGGCGAGGCTTGGGCGGCGCTGAACGGCGCAGGGCTGTTGGGCGGCGGCGGCGGCTAGCGCTTGGCTTGCCGGGCGCGGCGGGGGCTGCTTGGCGTGTAGCAGAGAGAAAGGGAGTGAGCGGCAAGGTTCTACAGAGCGGGCCAAAGCCGTGGGGGCCAGCGTGTCGGCTCGGGCGCGCGGCTGCAATACGCGCACTCTGGGCGCGTCCAGTGCACGCATTGGGTGTGCTCGACAAAATGCCAGAGCATGCTACAGAGCTTGGTTGAGACTGGCAATTAACACACCTAGGTTAGGAGGAACGGGGAGTCTAGTGGACATGCTGGTTTGATCAGAGGTGCAAGGTCACAATGCAAGGACAAAAACATGTCAAAACTGGCCATGCATACCAGGTGTTTGACAAAATGCCAAGGGCACTTAGGCATTTCTTGGAGTGGCTAAAATCTCCAGATCAGTGTCTCTGTGGATGAAAGAGAGAGTGGTGATGTTAGTTGGACAAAAGAAGAAACTTGTTAGTGCAAGTTTTACAAAACTTCAATTCTGGACAGGAAATAAATGACATTATTCCATGAACCAAAAATGATCTAAATGGTGCATGCTCCTGGACTTAAGGGTTTAACATGGGGGACTACAAGTAGGAGAAATAGTTAAGGGTATAGGAGCAACTAAAATGGTGGTTGCTGTACAAATCCTCAAGTTGGTCCAGAATGGAAATGAGGTTGATTCACTCAAATTTTTCAAAGAACATAATTAGTTTTTTTGCACAAAGAGGGATAACAGGCTCCTACTGACCTCCCTTAATTTTGGTAGAAGTTTTAAAAAAATATTTAAATAGGTTGTAGTGTAAAATGCACTCTGGACCAGAGAAGAAAAATTGAGAGTAGGGCTCAAAATATTTCATGAAGGAAATATATTTTTGCATAAAAGTTATTTAAAAACATCACATGACATCTCCAAATTTTTGTGGAAATTTTAAGTGAGTCCATCAAATGGTTGTAGTTCAAATATGGCCATTTAACCTTAAAAAAAACTATTTTCAAGAAAGAATAAGGATCAAGCAATTAATTATTTAATTAGTTATACTGATAAAAGTAAAGTTTTTCTTGAGAGGTTAAATAAGTCTAACAACATATTTGAAAAGTTTTCTCTTTGGGAAAAACTTATCATAACAGGGACGAAAATGATTTAAAAAAATCAAAATGGAGCTCAGAAATCCAAAGTTTTAATTCCTGGAAAAAAATATTTTAATTTAATAAAACAAGGCCAAAATTTTGGGGTGTCACACGGGCCTTAGATCCATGGCCCTTCTACGGGCCGTAGGGTCCATGGGCCTTCTACGGACCATACGATCCACGGGCCTTCTACGGGCCGTACGATCCATGGGCCTCATATGGGCTGTAGGATCCATGGGCCTTCTATGGGGCGTATCATCATTTCTCCAATCATGGGTCATACTATTCATAGACCATAACGGGCCGTTAATGGGCCGTATTTGATAACTCTATGAAAATAGCCCAAAGGTTTTTTTTAACATGAAAACGGCCCAACGAATTAACGGTCCACAAACGGGTCGACTGTAACGCCGGGCGGAATTTGGCCCACAAACAGAAAATGACAGTAACGGGCCATATGTAACTAAATGCTGCAAATGAGCCCAAGAATCAACGGGCCCTAAGAAGGCCGAAAGATAACTTGGGCTGGAAACGGCCCAATGGAATAACGGGTCATTAATGGGTATAAAGTGATACACTATTCATTACGGGCCAGTTTCACCACGGGCCATTAATGGGCCAAGAGTTACAAAGGGCCTCATATGGGCCGAAAGAAGTCATGGGCCACACATGGGCCGGAAGTTAAAACGGGCTGGAATCGTATTGGACGGCCTAGATGACGCTACTGGGCCTAATTCGGAGAGGTCGTAATGGGCCCTAGGTTAGCGGGTTGTAAATGGGCTATATGTGAACAGGCCGTTAACAGGCTTTCCTTGGGCCGGCCCGCCACCTTTTGACCAAGTCAAACGGGCCGGCCTTTTCACAGGAATGGGCCTCTGTTGGGCCATGCCACGTGTCGCCGTATCATAGGTGCCTTCGGTCCAATGAGTGGATGACATCTGACCCAACGGTGAGCCGACACGTGTTTCCTCCAGCCAATGATGATTTTACACGTGGAAAATTCCCATTGGTCGGGGCTGTTAACGGGTTATCGGATCCAAAACCGGACCCAATAGCTTAACGGCGTTCTATTACGGTGGATGCCACGTGTCGGTCACCCTTGACGAAAGCACTTCTATGACATGTGATTTATCATCATGGAAGTGGACACTTCCGTGATGATAATTTTGGTAATGTCATGGAACACTTCTACGACAGCATAGGTATGACTATCTTGATTCTGTCATAAAATCGTGATGGATGTACATGCATGACAAAAAACGCGACCTACTGTGACAAACACGTATCATCACGGAAGTATATTTTTTGTAGTGCCTACTGGTTTGAGAACTATGTAGACATGACCGATACACGTCTCCGGTCAATAACCAATAGCGGAACCTAGATGCTCATATTGGTTCCTACATATTCTACGAAGATCTTTATCGGTCAAACCGCATAACAACATACATTGTTCCCTTTGTCATGGGTATGTTACTTGCCCGAGATTCGATCGTTGGTATCATCATACCTAGTTCAACCTCATTACCGGTAAGTCTCTTTACTCGTTCCGTAATACTTCATCCCGCAACTAACTCATTAGTCACAATTCTTGCAAGGCTTATAGTGATGAGTATTACCGAGAAAGCCCAGAGATACCTCTCCGAAACACGGAGTGACAAATCCTAATCTCAATCTATGCCAACCCAACTAACACCTTCGGAGACACCTGTAGAGCACCGTTATAATCACCCATTTATGTTGTGACGTTTGGTAGCACACAAAGTGTTCCTCTGGTATTCGGGAGTTGCATAATCTCATAGTCCGAGGAACTTGTATAAGTCATGAAGAAAGCAGTAGCAATGAAACGGTCACGATCATAATGCTAAGCTAACGGATTGGTCATGCCCATCACATCATTCTCCTAATGATGTGATCCCATTCATAAAATGACAACACATGCCTATGGTTAGGAAACATAACCATCTTTGATTAACGAGCTAGTCAAGTAGAGGCATACTAGGGACAATATGTTTTGTCTATGTATCCACACATGTACTAAGTTTTCGGTTAACACAATTCTAGCATGAATAGTAAAAATTTGTCATGAAATAAGGAAATAAATAATAACTTTATTATTGCCTCTAGGGCATATTTCCTTCATATATATATATGAAAACTTGGTCAATTTTTTGTAGTAGATGATGATGATGATGATGATGATGATGATGATGATGATGATGATGATATGATGATATATGAAAACTTGGTCAATTTATTCTGTTGTAATTTTTTTCAATGAATTTTTTCTGTTAAAACTCATATTAAGTTTGTTAGATGAACATATCAAGTGTTGTATTTTCTCTTGAAACGTATCCCCGATAACTTCGACATGAGGGGGGATGTTGATCAACCCCCTCTCGCCCGACCAAATTTACGAAGTTCAAAGTTACTAAATTTACTCTCGGTCCACTCGCCCGACCAACTCTCGAGGCCACCCAAACACTAGAAGAAAGAGCGTTGTCGATCTCCTACCCCCTCCCGCCCCTACTTGATAAACTCTCGGGGCCACCTAAACCCTAGAAGAAAAAGCGTTGTCGATCTCTCAAGGCCACCCAAACCCTAGAAAAAAATCAGTGTCGATCTCCTACCCCCTCCCGCCCCTTGTTGTGATATTAGCTAGGTCTATGTTTGCCACAAATATATCCATCTCTCATGTTTGTATATTGCCATGTTGTAATATTTATAGAAACTATGGACAGAGACTTAGAACAAGAATAGTTTTTCGGGAATATAATCTGCGACGAACGTGATGTCTTGTCGTTTCTAATGACACCGATGGTCAGGAAGGAGAGGATGACGGCTCCGGTGATCCAACAATGGAGGAGGAAGGAGATCATGATGGCTGCAGTGACCAAATGGCAGAGGAAGAAGACCATGGTGACGGCTTTGGTGACCGAACGGAGGAGGGAGCTGTTGCAAAGTATGGCGAGGTATATATATTAATTAAGCATGTGCTGACTTGATGGATTAATTGTTTTGGTATGTACATATATTAACACTTCTTTCTTCTTTTACAGCCCTCCGGATCGAGCCAAACTTCCATAAGGAGGCGAGGCCCGAATAAAAGGTTGCGCCTGGATGAAAGGTTCACGATCACAACAATCGCGGGCGATGGCCTACCGATTGAACCCAAGCGGACGAAGGTCACATTTGTTATTCAGTGCAGAGCTATTGTTAGGGACAGCATACCGATCAGCGTCAAGCAATGTAATAAGAGTAAGGACCACCCTGAAGTTTCTTAGGTCCAGGATAGACAGAAAGCTGATCTTTGGACCGCTGATGGCAAATTTCACCCTACCACCAGGGGAGGATCCAAATAAGCCAGTTATAGAGCCGAAGGTCAAGGCATTTGCTCTTAAGAAGATGGCAGATCTATTCAGGAACTAGAAGAAAGAGCTGAACACAAAGTTTGTCGAGCAAGGGAAGACCCCAGAATTCAAGGGCCGATATGAGAAGATAAGAGATCACTGGGCCGCATTTGTGGCCAACAATATGTCAGAGAAGGGTAAGCAAAGGTCAGAGCCAAACAAGAAAAATGTTGCAAATAAGAAGTATCACCATCACACGGGGTCAGGTGGCTACTAAAGAGCCCGCCGTTGTGGGACAAAGCTGAGAAAGACCTGCTTGCTAAAGGGGTCCAAACAGCGACATTGAATTGGCCAGACCACTCAAGGACTTGGTTCTTCGAGGTTGGGGGAACTTTGGACCCAGAAACAGGGGAGTCGTTGGACGGACGAGCAACTTGCAATACCCATCAAGAAGCTTCTAAAATCTATCAGCGCAGTGCATAAAAGGATGTTCATTCCCAACAGAGAGAAGGACGAGCTGACTGAGGCCCTCGGGAATGCCGAGCACCCTAGATGAACACGAGGCACACCAGGCTCCATTCCGTGGGTGGTTGGGTTTCTCGGCGTAGGCGGTTACAGAAGCTGAGAGAGAAAGAGGAAAGCGGAGGTGAGCAAAATGCAGAAGATCAATGCAAGAATAGTGAAGCTAGAGGAACTTGCAGCTGCCGGCCAACCATCTCAGCGGCACGAAGATCCTGCCCCAGAAGCTAACCCACCATCTCAGCGGAGAAGCAGCGTGGCTTCCACGGAGCTCGTTCAGCCTGATTTCACGGCTCCTCGCTACCACGTGGATACTATCACGGAGGCTCAACATTGCGAGCTTATGACGAAATGGTAGAACCTGACTTTGAAGGCGGCTGCCAGCTCTGTTGCACCTCCTCTAGCTGACGGAACTTTTCACTGTCGTCCGATTCCACATGGCTATGCTGTTGTGATGGTGGATGAAATAATAGAGGGATTTGAGGAGTTGGAGCTTGACCACCCTACAGGTGAAGGGGAGAATCAGCTGGTTTATTCTTTGAGGAGTACATGTCTATGGTGGAAGGAGTACATCATGCTTCCAAACTGGACGCCTCCTCCTCCGGCAAGTGATCAGGGCACTCCACCTCCTCCGGTGTGTGACGGCACTCCGGCTCCTCCTCCGCCTCCTTCGACGAGCACTCCGCCTCCTCCAGCGCATGAGGGCACTCCAGCTCCTCGTCTACCTCCTCCGGCGTGTCAGTGGACTCCGCCACGTCAGCAACGGTGGAAGAGAGACACTGCCGCTTCAGCGGCTAGTAGTACAAGCAGAGGCGGGAAGCAATTCAAATACGGTCCATATCTCAAGGCTCTGGAAAAGTTACCATACGAGAGGACCGACAAGGAAAATGATGACATCTGTCGTGCCCAAGTGAGGGACCATTTTGCACGGAAACCTCCACCTGCGAAGGAAACATTAGATCAGGTGAAAGTGAAGCGCACTCTGGATGCCCTTAGGCGACCACCACCGCCTCCATTGCAATCCAACTATGAGCACATTATTGAAAGGACATATAAGGAAGCGGAGCGGTCAAGAAGTACTTCAAGTGATGCAAGGTTAGTAGAATGAAGAAGTGGGAAAAAAATCCCCAGCCCGGCGAACAGGCGAACCAATCATGCCTCTCGCTCAAGGTGTCTAGCGATATCGTTGCTAATCATCTGAGGATGGTGCCCGGTACCGATCATGCTGATTACCTGAGCGATGATGTAGAGTTTGAAATAATGGAGGTGGACACCTTTAGTTACGAGCATGGGAAGCCTCTCGTCAAACCTGATCATCCTCCTCTATCAATGATGATGCGAAGATTGCATGAATGGTACATGAAAACCTGCAGCGAGTCTGGGAAGAATAGTTTCATGCTGAGAATTAAAAGGGAGCACGACCTCGTTGGAACTGAGCTGTTGCCTGTTGAATTTGTGGAGTTATTCTAGTTATACAATCAAATGGCCCTCGACAAACAACTCGTGACTTGCTACTATCTGTAAGTATTACTTCTATAATTAAGTCTCTATATATAGCTCAGCTCTTTCATTGCATGTATATATAATTATCCTCACTATATTATGCAGATTGAAGATCGTCGAATGTAGAAAAACACAAATCTATGACATTGGGTTCATTAACCCAAATACCATAAATGAATGGTTGGTTAAAAACAGAGTCTCTGATACCGAGGACAACTTGCTACAATCCTTGCTTCTAAATCAAAACAAAGAGAAAATACTCTTTCCTTACAACTTCAAGTGAGTGTTACTGTCTTGTGCATATTCGGTTTCCCTTACTCAAGGTTATAGTAATGTAATTGATGAGTTATGCATGCATGCATGCACAGATTCCACTTTATCATGCTAGAGATTAAGCTTGACCAGGGAGTAGTAATTGTCTTAGACTCGAGACGAAAAGATCCCCAGGAGTATGCGGACATGACTGAAATGCTCCAGAAGTAAGCTCAATGGATCATTATCGCACCATATCGGCAACTTTGTTCATTTCCTGATATCAAGTAATTATTGTCTTTCTCTGGCAGGGTTTGGAAAGAGTTCATCGGAATTGTTCCGGGACTACCGAGGGAGCTGCGATTTACACACCCGAAAGTAAGTACTACTAGCTAGTTCTGCGCATCTACCATTGATTCTAGCTAGTTTCATCAATACCATTTAGCATGCTTGATTATTAGTTTGATGGAACTCTACTTCTCGAAAAGTGCTTGTGACAGGAAGCCGGGAATGATTTTTGTGGATACTACGTTTGCAAGTTCATCTACTCTGAAAAATAATATGAAGTACGTAAACAAAAATATTCACAATTTTATTTTATTACCATCATTTGTGTTGAGTTTCATTCATATATATGTATTGACCCCCTTCTTTAAATTAGATGTGGCAGATGCGGGATGAACTCCTACCACATGATCGCATACGAGCAATTCAAGAGGAATTGGCGGGATTCTTTCTTGACCATGTCATACCTAAAGCCGGAGAATACCATGTGGAAGTTGAAACCGATTTTACATGTTAGAGATTGTAAGACATGTTATATTATATATATGTAGTAGCGTCGAATAGATATACGAAACCTTGTTGTTCGACCAATCTCTTAGAGAAAGAATGGTCTCACTTCTCTCTGTATATATATGTTCATGACGATCTTCTGTAATTAATGGTTCCTTCATTTGATTACTAGCTAGCGTGTCGAGTTCTCTCTATATGTATAGTAGCTAGCGTCGACCAAGCACGGAGAAAGAGAGGACACTTCTCTCTAGTAGCTAGCTAACACAATATGAAACCCATAAATTAACCCTCGAAAACCCCCTAACCCCGCCTTTCAAAAAAAACAAAAACCCAGCTCCTGCCAGCTGCTGACGCGTGGATACCTTTTGGTCCCGGTTGGTATTACCAACCGGGACTAAAGGTCATCCTGCCTGGGCGCCCCGCAGCGGCCACGTGGAGCCCCTTCTGTCCCGGTTCGTAAGCAAACTGGGACTAAAGGTATGGGGCTTTAGTCCCAACCCTTTTATCCCGGTTCCAGAACCGGGACTAAAGGCCCTCTGAACACGGGACTGATGCCCTGTTTTCTACTAGTGTTGGCCACCAATTAGGTAACGCTCCATTGGCATGTCGCATGCCTCGAGCACAGTCTGACTACAATTGCTCACAGAAAGTTCCTCTGCGCACCTCCAGATGAGAAACAGGACGATAATCCTTGTGTCGTGTTCTCTGGATCCAAAGCCACATTTTGCTGCTCGGCGATCAAGTCTTTCTCATGGTCCCACAACTTCCCTAGGTGGTTCTCCTCCCATTCTTCCTTCCCACGTTGTTGCCTCTGCTTCTTTTTCTCCTTTTTGCTCCCTCGGTGCTTCTGCACGAGAGATACCGACAGTTTGGAGGAGTTGTATTTATCCACAAGCGAGGCATCTGTTACATTACCGTATGCAATTGCCTTTGCTTTGTTGTAGGCTTCTAAAGTTCTAAGTAGCTGCAACAAACTGCATTGACATTATCAACAGTAGTAGTGCATCATCGCTCCACCGGGTGCCCAAAATAGTCAACCAGAAAAAGAGAGCTCTATTTTTTGAGGGGAAAAATAGGCATCCTACTACACATACAATGCTCAATAGGTTCCTTAAAGCATCTACAGCCGTACTAGGCTTATATGAGCCCTATAGGTCCATTGACGTGTTCGGACATGTCTGCGACAGCGTCTGCTTACCCTCAAATGTCCGCCCGTGCAAACACATCCCCCACATTCTAAGCCTAAAGTACATGGAACTACATGCACATCAATCATTTAATGATACAAATACACGTAACAATGAATACCACGCACACAAATATAATTTATTCGTAGAAAAATATGTTTATAATGGGCATGCCAAATTCACAAGTCTTTTGATGACAAAGCTTCAAATATAATGTCCTCTTTGGTGTGACCTTGGTACTACCCGTGTAAAACTTTTGGGGCGGTTCATCTATTGCCAAAGCATGAAATCAACTAAACCGAGCATACCTGGGAAAACTTTTGCTCTTCCAATAGCCAATAAAATTTTTGTGTCCTCGATAGTTGGTTCTCTCAAGTGCTTCGGTCCAAACACCTTCAACACGGTGTAGTCAAATTTTAGCATGGCCTCAAGGCATGTGCTCTCCCCATCCGGACAAACTCATTAATGGCCTATGCTACTTTACCGTATGCAAGCACCCCCAGAGTAGCCATGCGTTTATGCATATGAGAGAACGACGATTGTCCGCAACAATCCTTCCTCAGCTTGAAGTAAGGATCATATGTCTCCACAACATTCACTACACGCAAGAACAAAGGTTTGCTCATCAGGAAGCGACACTGAAAAAAAGTCATCATGGTATGTTAGATTGGAGATAGTTGTAGTTATTTTTGAGGGAGAACCATCAATAATATCTAAAGTACAACTATCTACAGAAAAAAAAACATGTGAACATTAGCTCATATAGCAAATGTCATAAAAATATCTAAAGTACACACATGTGCATATGTTGTCCTTGACCCCTGGCACTAACTACACTAATTTAGCTTTGTTCAATAGGTTCACACCAACCGCTGTTGTGGAGCTTTCACCTTTGCTCACCTCTCATATGTATATATATACTCTCTCATGTTCTCTTCTGCCTCTTGTAGTCCATGTTAGCCTTCCCAAATAACTAGTGCTCCCAACCATATATGTATGTTTGGAGTCGAATTACATATGATGGTGAGAAAACAAGCTCCCTTGTTCGAGAACAGCAGGCACCGGGAACCTGCTAGGAACGAAGTTCTATATATGATCTTTGATTGTCCCGTCGGATCCAACACTTCCATTAAATGCCGCTTCATTGTTCTTGTGATACTGTGGCGCCTACGAGTAGCCAGCAAGTTGCCCGTGATTACCCAGCTCAAAGGGGTAAAGGTGCACATTGTCACTGAAAGATGTTTCTGACACCAAGTGTGTAATACAAAACATAGTGCTAATTTATTGTGAGTTATTAACTGACGTATCTCCTAGCTTACTAGATATAGAGAGGAAACGGTAACCCTTGCCATCACCAAACAACTCGCGTTTGTTATCCACTTCCTCACGCACAAACCACCAATGTCATTCTTCTCAATGTTGTTGTCTTCCCATCTAATGCCCGCTGGAACAAAGGGGAAATATGTTTCCTAGACAAGGCTAACCATATGTTATCTTCACCATGTTCTCCCATAGAGCATGTGTTTCTCGCTCCATCTTGCTTCTTTTGCCTATGGTTAACAACTCGTCCTTTGTTATTAATGATGTGTTGAAATATTTGTGAGCTTATTAATTTGGTGCAGAATGGGCTTATCAACTAATTGATCAATCCATAAACACTAAAAGATACGCTTAACATACAGGTAACCTTAACAAATGAACTAACAACCAATCTGCAGCGCACCTTTCACTTGCAAGAGCTCTCAATAACTTAATCAATGCACACTTCATTGTACTTGCAATAAATATCAGTTGGTTAGCATGACTAGGCGATGACAGTAGCATAGAACGATAGTATACAACATCATTCCATCACTTTAAGTCCCAAAGCATAGGTCTTGGCACTCGGCAAAAATGAGCCATGAACGAACACCTACAAGCAAAACACTTCTTTTATATGTATTGATAACTTGAGCTCTCGCACAGAACACAGCATCCGGACCTAGCTCGTATAGCAAATATCACAAACCTCACATTCTCTATGGTTTCTGTCATTCTGTGCCCATATCAACTCTGGGATCCGACACCAAATACTTACCCTGGTACTGGCGACCAATCGAGACATGCTCAAGCAGCCTGACTGCAATTGCTCAGAGGAAGTTGCTCTACACAGCTCCAAATGAGAAACGGGACGACAATCCTTTGTGCCGTGTTCTCTGAGATCTTCAACCAGTTGCCTTCAAATTCAAGGTTTACAAAGGTCTTGCGTCAAAGGACTGTCTGGTGCTATGTCCTATGCCGGAACAGGATTCGCCAATTTGATTGGGCTCGGATCAGTGGGGAAGCTTTAGTTTTGACTTGTGTCTAGATATTTGACAGCTTATTATTACCCGGGTGCCGAATGAATAAAACACTAAAAGATATATCTAATATCTTTAGGGGTAACCGTAATGAATGAAACTAAACACACAATGTGCTACTAGACACATTTCAGTTGCGAAGAGCTCTTAATCACTTGGCCAAAACACACTTCATTCTACTTACAGCACTTCATCTTCTAATGGTCTCTGATGGGTTTCTGAGGGGCGCCTACTCTGTTTGCACAAGGGGTACCTGAACAATCTGCATTGCAGTGTCGTACCCCAACTAAATTCCACAACAAGCTAGCTTGAACTATATGAATAGCTTGAATTGCACAAACAGCAGCACATACACAGCAACGCTATAATTTGCGGCGGCGATTTGCTTTCTTCCTCCTCCCACATTGTTCTACAGTCATCAGCCTGGCCAACTACTCATGTAGCAAATGTCATAAAAATATCTAAGTACACACATGTGCATATGTTGTCCCAGACCCCTTGCACACTAAGTACACTACTTTAGCTGTGTTCATTAGTTTCTCACCAACCGCTATTGTGGGGCTTTCACCTTTGGTCATCCTCCGCCCATATACATATATGTAGACTCCCCCATGCTCTCTTATGCTCATCCTTCTGCCTCTTGTAGGTGGTAGCCCATGTTGGCCTTCCCAAGTCCTAACTAGTTTCGGGCTCCTAGACATATGTATGCATGTTTGGAGTCGAATTACATATATGTTATGTGAGAAAGCAAGCTCTCTTGTTTGGGAACAGGAAGCACCGGGAACTTGCTAGGAACGAAACTAGGAAGATGCTCTTTGATTGTGCGGCCTGATCCAATAATTGCTTCAGATGCCTCTTCCTCGTCGTTGGCATTCTGTGGCGCCTACGAGTAGCCAGCAAGTTGCCCATGATATCCCGGTTCAACATCTCACTCATCTAGCTCTGAGAGATCATGTGTAGGTTACTTAATTTGGGAACATTGTCACCAAACATGTTTCTGGAAGAAGCTTCATAGTTCAACTTCTAAATGAGAAATCAATTAGAAAAAAAATTACTTCCATGTTGTAACTTAGAAAAAAGTTCCAACTCTTTCAAGCAGTGCTTTTGTTGGGCAAAGCAAGAGTTTATTGTAAGAAATAACAAAATAACTAGTTAATGCCTGCAGCAACTAAGGGGAAATATATTACATAACAAGGGCAACCATAAGTGGAAGATGGAAGAGAAAGTCTCTTATCACCTTGCTCTCCCATAGAGCGTGTGTTTCTGGCTCCATCTTCCTTCTTTTGCCCATGGCCAACAGCTCATCCTTATATACCTTTGTTATTTATGTTTAAACATTTGTGAGCTTATTACTTGGGTGTGGAATGGGCTTATCAATTAGTTTATCTATCCATAATCACTAACAGATGTGTTTAACATACAGGTAACCATAACAAATGAACTAAACAGCAACTTGCAAGACAACTTTCACTTGCAAAAGCTCTCAATCACTTAACCAATGCACATTCACTATACTTGCAATAAGTTATCAGTAGGTTAGCATGATCAGCCCATGACTCCGCCTCAAAATAAATGTCGCTCAAACGGATGTATCTAGCACTCTGAAATACATCTAGTAGTTCTTCACACTCCGCAATGATGAGCCATGAACGAAGACGTACCTAGAATTGTTATATAATTTGAAACAACTCACAAGCAAAACCCTTCTTGTATATACATATATATATATATATATATATATATATATATATATATATATATATATATATATATATTAGAAACTTCAGCTCTCTCTGCAGAAAACAACATGCGAACCTAGATCATATAGCAAATGCGACAAACCTTGCATTCTATTGGTTTCTGAGCCCCTACTCAACTCTGCAATCTCACACCAAATACATAACCCCGTACTGGCCACCAATCAAGGCATGCTCAAGAAGTTTGACTGCAATTGTCTCAAGCAGCCTGACTGCAATTGCTCATTGGAATTTCCTCTACACACCTCCACATCAGAAACAGGATGATAATCCTTGTGTCGTGTTCTCTGGATCCAAAGCCACATTTTTTCGCCTGGCGGTCAAGTCTTTCTCACGGTCCCATTGCTTCCATGGGTGGTTCTCCTCCCATTCTACCTTCCCTCATTGTTGGTTCTGCTTCCTTTTATCCTTTTTGCTCTCTTGGTGCTTCTACACAAGAGATACCGACCGTTTGGAGTTGTATTTATTCACAAGCAAAGCATTTGTTGCACTTCTTTTCATGTCCATCTGCAATTGCCTTTGCTTTGTTGTAGGCTTCTAAAGTTATAAGTAGCTAAAACAAACAACACTGACATTATCAACAGTAGTAGTGCATCATAGATCAACCGGGTGCCCAAAATAGTCAACCAGAAAAAGAGAGCTCTATTTTTTGAGGAAAAAAATAGGCATCCTACTACACATACAATGCTCAACGGGTTCCTTAAAGCATCTACAGTCGGACTAGGCTTATATGAGCCCTATAGGTCCATTGACGTGTTCGGACGTGTCCGCAAACAGCATCCGCCCACCCTCAAATGTCCGCCCATGCAAATACATCCCCCACTTTTGAAGCCTAAAATACAGGTAATTACATGAACATCAATCATTTGATGATACAAATACATGTAATAGTGAATACCACGCACACAAATAAAATTTATTCATAGAAAAATATGTTTATAATGGGCATGCCAGTCTTTTGATGACAAAGCTTCAAATATAATGTCCTCTTTGGTGTGACCTTTGTACTACCCGTGTAAAACTTTCGGGGCAGTTCATCTATTGCTGATCCATGCAATCAACTAAACCGAGCATACCAGAGAAACCTTTTGCTCCTCCAATTGCCAATAACTTTTCCGTGTCCTCGATAGTTGGTTCTCCCGGGTGCTCCGGTCGATACACCTTCAACACGGTGCGGTCAAATTTTACCATGGCCTCGAGGCATGTGCTCTCCCCATTCGGACAATCTCATCAATGGCCTATGCTACTTTACTGTATGCAAGCATCCCTACAGTAGCCATGCATTTATGCATATGAGACAACGACTGTTGTCCGCAACAATCCTTCCTCAGCTTGAAGTAAGGATCATATGTCTCCACAACATTCAATACACCCAACAACAAAGGTTTGCTCATCAGGAAGCAACAGAAAAAAGCCATCATTGTATGTTAGATTGGAGATAGTTGTAGTTATTTTTGTGGGAAATCCATCAAAAATATCTAAAGTACAACTATCTCCGGAAAAAAACATGTGAACATTAGCTCATATAGCAAATGTCGTAAAAATATCTAAAGTACACACATGTGCATATGTTGTCCTTGACCCCTTGCACTAACTACACTAATTTAGCTTTGTTCAATAGGTTCACACCAACCGCTGTTGTGGAGCTTTCACCTTTGCTCACCTCTCATATGTATATATATACTCTCTCATGTTCTCTTCTACCTCTTGTAGTCCACGTTAGCCTTCCCAAGTAACTAGTGCTCCCAACCATATATGTATGTTTGGAGTTGAATTACATATGATGGTGAGAAAACAAGCTCCCTTGTTTGAGAACAGGAGGCACGGGGAACCTGCTAGGAAGGAAGTTCTATAGATGCTCTTTGATTGTCCCGTCCGATCTAACACTTCCGTTAAATGCCGCTTCGTTTTTTTGGTGACACTGTGTCGCCTACGAGTAGCCAGCAAGTTGCCCATGATTACCCAGCTCAAAGAGGTCAGGGTGCACATTATCACCGAAAGATGTTTCTAACACCAAGTGTGTAATACAAAACACAGTGCTAATTTATTATGAGTTATTAACTGACGTATCTCCTACCTTACTGGATATAGAGAGGAAACGGTAACCCTAGCCATCACCAAACAACTCGCGTTTGTTATCTACTTCCTCACGCAAAAACCACCACTGTCATTCCTCTCAATGTTGTTGTCTTCCCATCTAATGCCCGCTGGAACAAAGGGGAAATATGTTTCCTAGACAAGAGTAACCATATGTTGTCTTCACCATGTTCTCCCATAGAGCATGTGTTTCTAGCTCCATCTTGCTTCTTTTGCCTATGGTCAACAACTCGTCCTTTGTTATTAATGATATGTTTAAATATTTGCGAGCTTGTTGCTTTGGTGCGGAATGGGCTTATCAACTAACTGATCAATCCATAAACACTAAAAGATACGCTTAACATACAGGTGACCTTAACGAATGAACTAACAACCAATCTGCAGGGCACCTTTCACTTGGAAGAGCTCTCAATCACTTAACCAATGCACACTTCGTTGTACTTGCAATAAGTATCGGTTGGTTAGCATGACCAGGCGATGACAGTAGCATAGCAGGATAGTATACAACATTATTCCATCACTTTAAGTCCCAAAGCATAGGTCTTGGCACTCGGCAAAAATGAGCCATGAACGAAGACCTACAAGCAAAACCCTTCTTTTATATGTATCGATAACTTGAGCTCTCGCACAAAAAACAGAATCCGGACCTAGCTCGTATAAAAAATATCACAAACCTCACATTCTCTACGGTTTCTGTCATTCTGTGCCCCTATCAACTCTGGGATCCGACACCAAATACGTACATGGTACTGGCGACCAATTGAGACATGCTCAAGCAGCCTGACTGCAATTGCTCACAGGAAGTTGCTCTACACAGCTCCAGAAGAGAAACGGGATGACAATCCTTTGTGTCATGTTCTCTGCGATCTTCAACCAGTTGCCTTCAAATTCAAGGTTTACAAAGGTCTTGTGTCAAAAGAGTGTCTGGTGCCATGTCCTATGCCGGAACATGATTCGCCAATTTGATTGGGCTCGGATCAATGGGGAAGCTTTAGTTTTGACTTGTGTCGATATTTTCTAGCTTATTATTACCCGGGTGTCGAATGAATGAAACACTAAAAGATGTATCTAATATCTTTAGGGGTAACTGTAATGAATGAAACTAAACACACAATGTGCTGCTAGACACATTTCAGTTGCGAAGAGCTCTTAATCACTTGGCCAACACACACTTCATTCTACTTACATCACTTCGTCTTCCAATGGTCTCTGATGGGTTTCTGAGGGGCGCCTACTCTGTTTGCACAAGGGGTACCTGAACAATCTGCATTGCAGTGTCGTACCCCAACTAAATTCCACAACAAGATAGCTTGAACTATCTGAATAGCTTGAATTGCACAAGCAGCAGCACATACACAGCAACGCTGTAATTTGCGGCGGCGATTTTCTCTCTTCCTCCTCCCTCATTGTTCTACAGTCATCAGCCTGGCCAACTACTCATGTAGCAAATGTCATAAAAATATATAAAGTACACACATGTGCATATGTTGTCCTAGACCCCTTGCACAGTAACTACACTACTTTAGCTTTGTTCATTAGTTTCTCACCAACCGCTGTTGTGGGGCTTTCACCTTTGGTCATCCTCCGCCCATATACCATATATGTAGACTCCCCCATGCTCTCTTCTGCTCATCCTTCTGCTTCTTGTAGGTTGTAGCCCATGTTGGCCTTCCCAAGTCCTAACTAGTTTCGGGCTCCCAGACATATGTATGCATGTTTGGAGTCGAATTACATATATGTGATGTGAGAAAGCAAGCTCTCTTGTTTGGGAACAGGAAGCACCGGGAACTTGCTAGGAACGAAACTAGGAAGATGCTCTTTGATTGTGCGGCCTGATCCAACAGTTGCTTCAGATGCCTCTTCCTCGTCGTTGGCATTCTATGGCGCCTACGAGTAGCCAGCAAGTTGCCCACGATATCCCGGTTCAACATCTCACTCATCCAGCTCTGAGAGATCATGTGTAGGTTACTTAATTTGGGAACATTGTCACCAAACATGTTTCTGGAAGAACTTTCATAGTTCAACTTCTAAATGAGAAGTCAATTAGAAAAAAATTACTTCCATGTTGTAACTTAGAAAAAAGTTCCAACTCTTTCAAGCAGTTCTTCTGTTGGGCAAAGCAAGAGTTTATTGTAAGAAATAACAAAATAACTAGTTAATGCTTGCAGGAACTAAGGGTAAATATGTTATAGGACAAGGGCAACCATAAGTGGAAGATGAAAGAGAAAGTCTCTTATCACCTTGCTCTCCCATAGAGCGTGTGTTTCTGGCTCCATCTTCCTTCTTTTGCCCATGGCCAACAGCTCATCCTTATATACCTTTGTTATTTATGTTTGAACATTTGCGACCTTATTACTTGGGTGCAGAATGGGCTTATCAATTAGTTTATCTATCCATAAACACTAACAGATGTGCTTAACATACAGGTAACCGTAACGAATGAACTAAACAGCAACTTGCAAGACACCTTTCACTTGCAAAAGCTCTCAATCACTTAACCAATTCACATTCACTATACTAGCAATAAGTTATCAGTAGGTTAGCATGATCAGCCCATGACTCCGCCCCAAAATAATAGTCGCTCAAACGGATGTATCTAGCACTCTGAAATACATCTAGTAGTTCTTACACTCCGCAATGATGAGCCATGAACGAAGACCTACCTGGGGTCTATCTATCTATCTATTATATACTTAAGACAAAAGTCAAATAAAACACCACGTTCGTCCACACGCGGTAATATTATTTGCACCGTCCGATTAAAGTAATGATGGCTAAGATTTAAAGTTTTTACGTAACATACTAATAAGTACATAGCAACATATTGAACCATCATATTGACACGTATATGTAAGATTGACTCTCAAAGGGAAAAAAACATCTAGATGCAATTAATGAGGCTGGCCACGTAAGTTAAGAAAAAGGAGGATCGGTTCAAAAAAAGGAGGTTGACCACGTACTTATATTAGATTTAAGGATTCACGGCTTCATCACCGGGAAGGAGCAACCGTTTCAGAGATAACATAGGAAACCATCCAGAGAGATACAATTAGGAAACGTTAAAGTTGGATGCCCACTTACTACTAGATTTTCAAATAAGACACCATGTTCGTCCACACGCGGTAATATTATTTGCACCGTCCGATCAAAGTAATGATGGCTAAGATTTAAAGTTTTTACGTAACATACTAATAAGTACATAGCAACATATTGAACCATCATATTGACACGTATATGTAAGATTGACTCTCAAAGGGAAAAAAACATCTAGATGCAATTAATGAGGCTGGCCACGTAAGTTAAGAAAAAGGAGGCTCGGTTCAAAAAAAGGAGGTTGACCACGTACTTATATTAGATTTAAGGATTCACGGCTTCATCACCGGGAAGGAGCAACCGTTTCAGAGATAACATAGGAAACCATCCAGAGAGATACAATTAGGAAACGTTAAAGTTGGATGCCCACTTACTACTAGATTTCTCTTACGCTAGCTTTTCTCTTGCTTTTTTAAGGGTCCCGATAACTGCCACAAGTATAGGCGTTAAGGGATCTGCCCACACGTTCTGTGTGGTGCCTAAGAGGACTAGTCCACACGCTTGTGTGTGGCCAAAACAACTAGCGCCCACACGCCTTTTTTCCTCCCGGTCCCTCTTATACGCGTGCGTGTGGGCGAAATAGATAACGCCCACACGCCCGGTACATCAGGCCTCGTACCTCGTGGTCCCGCATGCCCCACGTGACACTTTACCGCGCGCACGCAGTTGCCATGGGCCGGACCCTCTCTATGTTGTTTAAGTGCAGTTGTCATGTCGCTGAACTACGGTTGCCATGTCGGACAACTACAGTTGCCATGTCCGCTCAACTGCAGTTGTCATCTCATGTCAAAGTTCCAGATTGCCATTTTTTGGACAACTACAGCTGTTGCCATGTGTGGTCCGGTCTACTGTAGTTGCCATGATTTCAAAATTTTAGGAGTTGCCACCTACTAACACTAGGCAGTTGCCATGTAGCACTGAAAAAATGGCATGGCAAAAAAACATGTTCGGGTAAAAGAGAGAGTTGCCATGTGCTCACAAGCACGTTAGGGCAGTTGCCATGTAAAAAGAAAGAGTTGTCATCTGCTTACGTGCACGCTAGGGCAGTTTGCCATGTACCATGCAAAACATATGGCAACTGACATGTTCGGGTAAGAAAAGGACAGAGTTGTCATCTGCTTGCAATCACACTAGGGCAGTTGCCATGTACACTGCAAAACGCATGGCAACTGGCAGCTTGGGTGTGGGAGAGGAGGCGGACGTGTGGGCGAGATGGCAAACGCCCACACACCAGCCCTTGTGCGTGACTGAAAACTGGTGTGTGGGTGAACTGCTAAACGCCCACACACCGGCCCCTCCGTGTGGTAAAACAAGTGTATGGGCGAACTATGTCACACACCACACACACGCCTTGTCCTACGTAGCACAGAAAATCGGCCAGATTATGTCAAGATTCGTGCATGTAGTACTGAACGGTGATGAATGCTGTGGTCGAGATGGTCAACGCCCACACGTGTGGGCGTTAACATTTCTGTTTTTTAAACCGTTCAGATAAATAGAATTAGGAAACGTAAAAGCTGGCTGACCACGTACTACTAGATTTCTCTTACGCTAGCTTTTCTCTTGCTTTGATAAATAGGAAACCGTCCAAAAATAGAATTAGGAAACGTAAAAACAAGGTATGTTAGAAAAGGAAGGAGAAACCATACAAGAGCTAACTCACGGGAAATCCCCCGTAATAAAAACTCACTAGAGATAATACATGCATCTTCATATTTTTCCCGTGTACGCCGCTGCCACATCACGCACAAGGCACAATAGCAGGCTCGCTATTTTTTCTCTCAAAATCATGAGCAAGATTTGGCCGAAGTATCTCTCGGCTGCATGGGAGGAGGATCCAAGGAGGTTCTTTTTTAGGGGTAGGAACCGAGGAGATGTTATTCGCACCTTTCGCTCTTAGAGGCAAGCCGCTAGCGAACAGAAAGGCATGGACAGGAGGCCTCGCAACGCCACATCCAAAATCTAGGCGAACTCAAGGCTAGGTCGGGCCACCGATCAGGGGACCTAGGCAGCTACAACATTAGTACATGTCATCCAAATCCTACGAGCTTTAATAGTGCTGGCTGTAATGGACTTTGAGTCACGCCTGACGATGAGTCCGGCGACAAGAATTAAGATTAGCTTTCAACGTTCACCATCCATGTTAGCCTGCAGCCAGTACACTACTTACACGAGCTAAAGTTTTGCATGGATGATGCAACAAAGGATTTATGATAAGCAAGCAAGATCTCGCATCCATGCAAGGATTAGATGGAGAGCACACCAAAAAAATCTCTTTCTCTTAAATCTAGACTTATCAGGCCATGATCTTATAAGAGGAAAATTCTTAGTCTTCAAAGGCATCACGGCGAGTCAAAAATGCCATAGAAGATGTTTCAACGGTAACAACTTTTTCATCAGGTGAGTGCATTCTCAGTCGGTGCAACAGTTTGGTAGCGAGAGACTTGGATGAGATGGTACGTAGCTAGCGTTAAGCGCAAGTGGGGACATAGTGATAAAATGGCCCCCGCAACATAGATTCTTTACATTCCTCATATTCGTGGTAAGCACTACGATCAACAAGCAGTCTCAGTTGAAATTGGTACATGGTCAATTAGGGTGGCCTGCTCCTTGGAAGAATGGAAAAAATACGCATCCCCTTTTTGCGGGAATGAGGGTCTATTCTTATGAGGCCAACTTTATACATGTATTTTAATGTCATTACTATCTTTTTTCCATATTGTCCTGTTCGTGTTGTGCAAAGTTGTGTGGGCGATCAGTTTTGCAAATTTTGTAAGTGTAATTTGAGCCAATCATAGTGTACATTTTATACTCACTACAAATACAAACCGTATTTGATTTATCATAATTGAAACCCTGTACATTCTGACCAAGTTTATTATAGAAAAATATGCCAACATCGACAATTGCAAATCAATATGAAGGGAGTACACAGTGTATTTAAAAACTAAAGGAGTAACATATGTTATTTTAAAATTAGCCCACTAATTCTGCTATTAAATTTCCTAAGAATCACAATTTTGCATCGTCTGATGTACAAAGAAATTCCATCATAATAGATGACTGAATGGCAAACGTACCACTGATATTTCTGTTAAAAGAGTAAGATTGCTGCTAATCATGTCCATTTATGCTGGAAATACAGTGTCTGCCTGTTCATGTAAAACAATAGTTTAATTTTTCCAAAGAAAACCACTAGAGACTCTATTTATATATTACATATATTCATTTCTTATTTTGCAGGTGTCGAATGCCTCCTGTAGCTTTTAACTTCTTTTTTTCCTCAAGCCTGTAGGTATATTGGTACTGAGCTCTCTCATCAGCACATGAGAGTGCCGGGGAGGAAATATTGAGAGGTTTAATAATATAATAAGAAGGGGAAATGCACTATTTATAATACACGTAAAGTTTATATACTCATTTAAATTATCAGAAAATTCTCCTGTTTTGACATGTTAGGGACGTGCTAATTTTACGCAATAAATTACTTAAGGGCAATAAAAGCTGTTCATAATTATTGTTAAGAGGGAAAAGGACACATTGTGAACAACTATTTCAAATTTAAGATGGCCGTGTAAGTGCGTTGAATTAAATAGTGAAAAAGTTAGGCTAAGATTTAATTTATACTTCCTCCATAAAAAATATAAGAGTGTTTAGATCACTAAATAACGATCTAAACGCTCTTATATTTCTTTACAGAGGGAGTATTTATTATGGTACAACTTGATTATATAAGGATAATAAAGTTGACATGGAGTATGTGAGCTCGAGCTCACATGCACCCTTGCTACAGTAAAATAGAAAAAAATTTAAAAAGTTCATAAAAATCTGAAATTTTTTTGCAACAAACATTGATGTGTGTTACACATGCGTGCCAATTTTCGTGATGAATTGACGTTTGTGGAGGCTTCGGTAAAAAGGAGAAAATCTTGCTCGAAAAAAACTGTTTTTGGAAGCATTTTGGAGCATCGATTTTGTTTTTTTCACCGAGACATGCATGAATGTCATTTTGTCAAGAAATTTTGCATGCATGTGAAAAAGGCATCAATGTTTGTTGTAAAACAAATCAGATTTTTTTGAACTTTTTAAATATATTTTTCAATTTTACTGCAGCAATGGGTGCATATGAGCTCAAGCTCATAAGAGCACTTTCATAATAAACTATACAATATACACCCACATTTCAAGAATGTACACGCATATTTGGAGAGAACCTCACATCTACGAGGTAATAAAGTTGACATGATAGTAGTAGGACTTTGAAGGAGACGTCGAAACACAACAATTCAACAAATGGATTCGTCAATTATTCATCCTTATGTAACGTTGAAAACCTTAGGTATTTTTCCCATGTTATTGAAATTAAATGTCGTATTTCTTTTTCTATGTATATCACTTGTATCAGAATAATAAATTCGATTATGTGATCCTACTATAGAGGTATTTTCATTCATACTACCTCCGTCCTGGTTTACTGGTCCCCATTGTATTTCGTACCAAATTTTGATCATAGATTGAAATAACAAAAATTTCATGCATGTAACAAAAAATTATATCATTGAAAACTATGTTCAAATACGAATCCAACGATATAATTTATGTTGAGATGCATTAAAATTTTGTTAGTTAAATCTTTGGTCAAAATTTGGCACAAATTACAAAGGGGACCAATAAACCAGAAAGAGGTAGTAAGATTGATCAAGAAATAGCATTGTCAGTAGAAGATGCCAATAATGCATCATTGTCAATCTTTGTTAAACATCAAAGCATGGAAAAATCACTCCAAGAGTGATGAGACAACATTGATTGTGAGAGTTCAAAGAAACAATACAAGTCGAATGGTAGATTCCACTACCACACAATGAAGTTACTTAGGTTTCGAATTTCTACATGTGCAAAAGTTTTAGATCTACAAACCAACCATCATAATTTTGGTTCTTATTTCTCTTAATTTTTTCAAAAAGATGTCATGAAGAAGAAAAGGAAGACATTAGATATTATGATTCAAATTATTTCAATGCTAGCACGTGCGCGGGCCACCCCGCTAGTTGTTATAATGATATATATCTGGGCTATTCTGTTACGCATAACAGAATATTATTCTGTTACCCTTTTTGAACTGACGGTTTCAGGTGGTTGTACTGATGCTTTCGAAGCGGTTGAACTGATACTTTCAGTTGTGTTTAACAGATCGTCTTCTTTAGTTCAAAAACTTTTTATAATTTTTTTGTCGGAACGGGGCGTGTAATATATCGTCGGAAAGCTCTTGACAACCATATTTCAAGTATATTGAACGTTTTTGCAAAATCATTGTGGTTTAAGAGCAGTTTTGAAAAAACTGTTTTTTCAAAACCGAAAATGTGAATCATATTTTGGACTCAATTTTCAAACCGTTTGTCGGAATTGAGCAAATAAGATGGCGTTGGAAAGCTGGTGAAAATCCGCATCTTTCATATATGTATTGTTTTTTCTAATTCTATATGATTTAAAAGTAATTTGAAAAACGGTGAAATTCTGGGTGAAATGTGTTTTCGCGATATTTTGCAAACGGTTTGTCGGATTGACACAAATGATACGGCGTTGGAAAGTTATGGAAAATGCGCAACTTCTTCATATAAAAATGTTTTTCTAATTCCTTACGGTTTAAAAATGAATTCGAATACGGTCAAATTTGATTTTGAACGCGATTTTTAAAAAAAGTTTGTCGAAATATGGCAAATAATGTACCGTTGGATAGCTATCGAAAATGCGAAACTTATTCATGTTGAACGTTTTCTCTACTTCGCAACCGTTTAAGAGTAATTTAGAATACGACATAATGGATCTTGTTGTTTTCTATGTGTGTGTTTGTACTAAGCTATCTTTTGTAGAGTAATTTTGAATGGTTCCAAAAAAGGTACTTGTACTGATGCTTGCATGGGTTTGTACTAAGCGTGTTTTCACTAACTAGAGTTTGCTCTGTTTTTTTGGTAATATTTTTCTCATAAGTTTTCAATGGTTTACTGTATCGTCGCCCCTGTACTTGTATGGTTTGTATTATCAAACTGAAATATATTTTATTCAAAAAGAAAATGTGTTTTTTAACTCAACATTTTTTTTGACAACGTTGTTCTGAATTTCTCTCATTTTACGACTTGTACTGAGGTACTTACTAAACAAGATTTTCATGGGGTTTCTTTTTTTGCTTGAACTTTACAATCTGAATTTCTGTCATTTCTTTTATTCCGAACGGACCATCGTTTTTAACTCGTACTGAGGTACTTACTACGCCCGAACTGGGGTGGCTATCGCGTGTCTCGGCGTGTTCTCGGGAGGAGCAAGGATGAGTTGCGAGAGGGCTTGCCGGCGTTGAGCGGGAGGCGAGCTGGACAGCGATGGGGGTCGGGGAGGAGTTGGGGACGAGGTGGCAGCTTGATCTAGTAGACACGGGGGTGGGGCGGTGGCCGGAGCCGTGGGAGATAGGAGCAGGGCGGCGGCCAGAGCCGGGGGAGACGCGAGCGTGGC
>NC_041383.1:735803674-735857604 GCF_002162155.2 Triticum dicoccoides | reverse complement strand
ATTGGTAACTTCAGATCTCTCTGTAGAAAACAACATGCGAACCTAGCTCGTATAGCAAATGCCACAAACCTCGCATTTTATATGGTTTTTGAGCCCCTACTCAACTATGCAATCTGACACCAAATACATAACCTCGTATTGGCCACCAATCAAGGCATGCTCAAGAAGTTTGACTGCAATTGCCTCAAGTAGCCTGACTGCAATTGCTCACAGGAAATTCCTCTGCACACCTACAGATGAGAAACAGGATGATAATGCTTGTGTCTTGTTCTCTGGATCCAAAGCCACATTTTTTCGCCCGGCGGTCAAGTCTTTCTCACGGTCCCACAGCTTCCATAGGTGGTTCTCCTCCCATTCTTCCTTCCCTCGTTGTTGCTTCTGCTTCCTTTTATCCTTTTTGCTCTCTCGGTGCTTCTACACAAGAGATACCGACCGTTTGGAGGAGTTGTATTTATTCACAAGCGAAGCATCTATTGCACTTCTTTTCATGTCCATCTGCAATTGCCTTTGCTTTGTTGTAGGCTTCTAAAGTTATAAGTAGCTAAAACAAACAACACTGACATTATCAACAGTAGTAGTGCATCATAGATCAACCAGGTGTCCAAAACAATCAACCAGAAAAAGATAGCTCTATTTTTTGAAGAAAAAAATAGGCATCCTACTACACATACAATGCTCAACGGGTTCCTTAAAGCATCTACGGTCGGACTAGGCTTATATGAGCCCTATAGGTCCATTGACGTGTTCGGACGTGTCCGCAAACAGCATCCACCCACCCTCAAATGTTCGGCCGTGCAAATACATCCCCCACTTTCGAAGCCTAAAATACATGCAACTACATGAACATCAATCATTTGATGATACAAATACATGTAACAGCGAATACCACACACACAAATGAAATTTATTCATAGAAAAATATGTTTATAATGGGCATGCCAAATTCACAAGTATTTTGATGACAAAGCTTCAAATATAATGTCCTCTTTGGTGTGACCTTGGTACTACCCGTGTAAAACTTTCGGGGCAGTTCATCTATTGCTAATGCATGCAATCAACTAAACCGAGCATACCTGAGAAACCTTTTGCTCCTCCAATTGCCAATAACTTTTTCGTGTCCTCGATAGTTGGTTCTCTCGGGTGCTCCGGTCAAAACACCTTCAACACGGTGCGGTCAAATTTTACCATGGCCTCGAGGCATGTGCTCTCCCCATCCGGACAATCTCATCAATGGCCTATGCTTCTTTACCGTATGCAAGCATCCCCAGAGTAGCCATGCGTTTGTGCATATGAGAGAACGAGTGTTGTCCGCAATAATCCTTCCTCAGCTTGAAGTAAGGATCATATGTCTCCACAACATTCAATACACGCAAGAACAAAGGTTTGCTCATCAGGAAGCGACGCTGAAAAAAGCCATCATGGTACGTTAGATTGGAGATAGTTGTAGTTATTTTTTGGGAAGTCCATCAAAAATATCTAAAGTACAACTATCTCCAGAAAACAACATGTGAACATTAGCACATATAGCAAATGTCGTAAAAATATCTAAAGTACACACATGTGCATATGTTGTCCTTGACCCCTTGCACTAACTACACTAATTTAGCTTTGTTCAATAGGATCACACCAACCTCTGTTGTGGAGCTTTCACCTTTGCTCACCTCTCATATGTATATATATACTCTCTCATGTTCTCTTCTACCTCTTGTAGTCCACGTTAGCCTTCCCAAGTAACTAGTGCTCCCAACCATATATGTATGTTTGGAGCCGAATTACATATGATGGTGAGAAGACAAGCTCCCTTGTTTGAGAACAGGAGGCGCCGGGAACCTGCTAGGAACGAAGTTCTATAGATTCACTTTGATTGTCCCGTCTGATCCAACACTTCCGTTAAATGCCGCTTCATTTTTTTGGTGATACTGTGGCGCCTACGAGTAGCCAGAAAGTTGCCCATGATTACCCAGCTCAAAGAGGTCAGGGTGCACATTGTCACCGAAAGATGTTTCTAACACCAAGTGTGTAGTACAAAACACAATGCTAATTTATTATGAGTTATTAACTGACGTATCTCCTACCTTACTGGATATAGAGAGGAAACGGTAACCCTAGCCATCACCAAACAACTCGCGTTTGTTATCTACTTCCTCACGCACAAACCACCACTGTCATTCCTCTCAATGTTGTTGTCTTCCCATCTAATGCCCGTTGGAACAAAGGGGAAATATGTTTCCTGGACAAGGGTAACCGTATGTTGTCTTCACCATGTTCCCCCATAGAGCATGTGTTCTGGTTCCATCTTCCTTCTTTTGCCTATGGTCGACAACTCGTCCTTTGTTATTAATGATATATTTAAATATTTGCGAGCTTATTACTTTGGTGCAGAATGGGCTTATCAACTAATTGATCAATCCATAAACACTAAAAGATACGCTTAACATACAGGTAACCTTAACGAATGAACTAACAACCAATCTGCAAGGCACCTTTCACTTGCAAGAGCTCTCAATCACTTAACCAATGCACACTTCATTCTACTTGCAATAAGTATCAGTTGGTTGGCATGACTAGGCGATGACAGTAGCATAGCAGGATAGTATACAGCATTATTCCATCACTTTAAGTCCCAAAGCATAGGTCTTGGCACTCGGCAAAAATGAGCCATGAACGAAGACCTACAAGTGAAACCCTTCTTTTATATGTATCGATAACTTGAGCTCTCGCACAGAAAACAACATCCGGACCTAGCTCGTATAGCAAATATCACAAACCTCACATTCTCTATGGTTTTTGTCATTCTGTGCCCCTATCAACTCTGGAATCCGACACCAAATACGTACCCTGGTACTGGCGACCAATCGAGACATGCTCAAGCAGCCTGACTGCAATTGCTCACAGGAAGTTGCTCTACACAACTCCAGATGAGAAACGGGACGACAATCCTTTGTGTCGTGTTCTCTGAGATCTTCAACTAGTTGCCTTCAAATTCAAGGTTTACAAAGGTATTGCGTCAAAAGAGTGTCTAGTGCCATGTCCTATGCCGGAACAGGATTCGCCAATTTGATTGGGCTCGGATAAGCGGTTAAGCTTTAGTTTTGACTTGTGTCTAGATATTTGCCAGCTTGTTATTACCCGGGTGCCGAATGAATGAAACACTAAACGATGTATCTAATATCTTTAGGGGTAACTGTAATGAATGAAACTAAACACACAATGTGCTGCTAGACACATTTCAGTTGCGAAGAGCTCTTAATCACTTGGCCAACACACACTTCATTCTACTTACATCACTTCGTCTTCTAATGGTATCTGATGGGTTTCTAAGGGGCGCCTATTCTGTTTGCACAAGGGGTACCTGAACAATCTGCATTGCAGTATCATACCCCAACTAAATTCCACAACAAGCTAGCTTGAATTATCTAAAGAGCTTGAATTGCACAAGCAACAACACATACACAGCAACGCTGTAATTTGCGGCGGCGATTTGCTTTATTCCTCCTCCCACATTGTTCTACAGTCATCAGCCTGGCCAACTACTCATGTAGCAAATGTCATAAAAATATCTAAAGTACACACATGTGCATATGTTGTCCTAGACCCCTTGCACACTAACTACACTAGCTACTTTAGCTTTGTTCATTAGTTTCTCACCAACCGCTGTTGTGGGGCTTTCACCTTTGGTCATCCTCCGCCCATATACCATATATGTAGACTCCCCCATGCTCTCTTCTGCTGATCCTTATGCCTCTTGTAGGTTGTAGCCCACGTTGGCCTTCCCAAGTCCTAACTAGTTTCGGGCTCCCAGACATATGTATGCATGTTTGGAGTCGAATTACATATATGTGATGTGAGAAAGCAAGCTCTCTTGTTTGGGAACAAGAAGCACCGGGAACTTGCTAGGAATGAAACTAGGACGATGATCTTTGACTGTGCAGCCTGATCCAACAGTTGCTTCAGATGCCTCTTCCTCGTCGTTGGCATTCTGTGGCGCCTATGAGTAGCCAGCAAGTTGCCCTCGATATCCCAGTTCAACATCTCACTCATCCTGCTCTGAGAGATCATGTGTAGGTTACTTAATTTAGGCACATTGTCACCAAACATGTTTCTGGAAAAACTTTCATAGTTCAACTTCTAAATGAGAAATCAATTAGAAAAAAATTACTTCCATGTTGTAACTTGGAAAAAAGTTCCAACTCTTTCAAGCAGTGCTTCTGTTGGGCAAAGCAAGATTTTTTTGTAATAAATAACAAAATAACTAGTTAATGCATGTAGGAACTAAGGGAAAATATGTTATAGGACAAGGGCAACCATAATTTGAAGATGGAAGAGAAAGTCTCGTGTCACCTTGCTCTCCCATAGAATGTGTGTTTCTGGCTCCATCTTCCTTCTTTTGCCCATGGCCAACAGCTCATCCTTATATACCTTTGTTATTTATGTTTGAACATTGCGACCTTATTGATTGGGTGCAGAATGGGCTTATCAATTAGTTTATCTATCCATAAACACTAAGAGATGTGCTTAACATACAGGTAACCGTAACGAATGAACTAAACAGCAACTTGCAAGACACCTTTCACTTGCAAAAGCTCTCAATCACTTAACCAATGCACATTCACTATACTTGCAATAAGTTATCAGTAGGTTAGCATGATCAGCCCATGACTCCGCCCCAAAGTAAAATGTCGCTCAAACGGATGTATCTAGCACTCTGAAATACATCTAGTAGTTCTTCACACTCTGCAATGATGAGCCATGAACGAAGACCTACCTAGGATTGTTATATAATTTGAAACAACTCACAAGCAAAACCCTTCTTGTATATATATATATATATATATATATATATATATATATATATATATATATATATATATATATATATATATATTGGTAGCTTCAGCTCTCTCTGCAGAAAACAACATGCAAACCTCGCTCGTATAGCAAATGCCACAAACCTCGCATTCTATATAGTTTCTAAGCCCCTACTCAACTCTGCAATCTGACACCAAAGACATAACCTCGTAATGGCCACCAATCAAGGCATGCTCAAGAAGTTTGACAGCAATTGCCTCAAGCAGCCTGACTGCAATTGCTCACATGAAGTTCCTCTGCACACCTCCAGATGAGAAACAGGATGATAATCCTTGTGTCTTGTTCTCTAGATCCAAAGCCACATTTTTCCGCCTGGCGGTCAAGTCTTTCTCACGGTCCCACAGCTTCCATGGTGGTTCTCCTCCCATTCTTCCTTCCCTCGTTGTTGCTTCTGCTTCCTTTTATCCTTTTTGCTCTCTCGGTGCTTCTACACAAGAGATATCGACCGTTTGGAGGAGTTGTATTTATTCACAAGCGAAGCATCTATTGCACTTCTTTTCATGTCCATCTGCAATTGCCTTTGCTTTGTTGTAGGCTTCTAAAGTTATAAGTAGCTAAAACAAACAACACTGACATTATCAACAGTAGTAGTGCATCATAGATCAACCAGGTGCTCAAAACAGTCAACCAGAAAAAGATAGCTCTATTTTTTGAGGAAAAAAATAGGCATCCTACTACACATACAATGCTCAACGGGTTCCTTAAAGCATCTACAGTCGGACTAGGCTTATATGAGCCCTATAGGTCCATTGACGTGTTCGGATGTGTCCGCAAATAGCATCCGCCCACCCTCAAATGTCCGCCCGTGCAAATACATCCCCCACTTTCGAAGCCTAAAATACATGCAACTACATGAACATCAATCATTTGATGATACAAATACATGTAACAGCGAATACCACACACACAAATGAAATTTATTCATAGAAAAATATGTTTATAATGGGCATGCCAAATTCACAAGTATTTTGATGACAAAGCTTCAAATATAATGTCCTCTTTGGTGTGACCTTGGTACTACCCGTGTAAAACTTTCGGGACAGTTCATCTATTGCTAATGTATGCAATCAACTAAACCGAGCATACCTGAGAAACCTTTTGCTCCTCCAATTGCCATTAACTTTTCTGTGTCCTCGATAGTTGGTTCTCTCGGGTGCTCCGCTTGAAACACCTTCAACACAGTGCGGTCAAATGTTACCATGGCCTCGAGGCATGTGCTCTCCCCATCCAGACAATCTCATCAATGGCCTATGCTACTTTACCGTATGCAAGCATCCCCAGAGTAGCCATGCGTTTGTGCATATGAGAGAACGAATGTTGTCCGCAACAATCCTTCCTCAGCTTGAAGTAAGGATCATATGTCTCCACAACATTCAATACACGCAAGAACAAAGGTTTTCTCATCAGGAAGCGACACTAAAAAAAGCCATCATGGTATGTTAGATTGGAGATAGTTGTAGTTATTTTTTTGGGAAGTCCATGAAAAATATCTAAAGTACAACCATCTCCAGAAAACACATGTGAACATTAGCACATATAGCAAATGTCGTAAAAATATCTAAAGTACACACATGTGCATATGTTGTCCTTGACCCCTTGCACAAACTACACTAATTTAGCTTTGTTCAATAGGTTCACACCAACCTCTGTTGTGGAGCTTTTACCTTTGCTCACCTCTCATATGTATATATATACTCTCTCATGTTCTCTTCTACCTCTTGTAGTCCACGTTAGCCTTCCCAAGTAACTAGTGCTCCCAACCATATATGTATGTTTGGATTCGAATTACATATGATGGTGAGAAGACAAGCTCCCTTGTTTGAGAACAGGAGGCGCCTGGAACCTGCTAGGAACGAAGTTCTATAGATTCACTTTGATTGTCCCGTCTGATCCAACACTTCCGTTAAATGCCGCTTCATTTTTTTGGTGATACTGTGGCGCCTACGAGTAGCCACCAAGTTGCCCATGATTACCCAGCTCAGAGAGGTCAGGGTGCACATTGTCACCGAAAGATGTTTCTAACACCAAGTGTGTAATACAAAACACAGTGCTAATTTATTATGAGTTATTAACTGACGTATCTCCTACCTTACTGGATATAGAGAGGAAACGGTAAACCTAGCCATCACCAAACAACTCGCATTTGTTATCTACTTCCTCACACACAAACCACCACTGTCATTCCTCTCAATGTTGTTGTCTTCCCATCTAATGCCCGCTGGAACAAAGGGGAAATATGTTTGCTAGACAAGGGTAACCATATCTTGTCTTCACCATGTTCTCCCATAGAGCATGTGTTTCTGGCTCCATCTTCCTTCTTTTGCCTATGGTCAACAACTCGTCCTTTGTTATTAATGATATGTTTAAATATTTGTGAGCTTATTACTTTGGTGTGGAATGGGCTTATCAACTAATTGATCAATCCATAAACACTAAAAGATACGCTTAACATAAAAGGTAACCTTAGCGAATGAACTAACAACCAATCTGCAGGGCACCTTTCACTTGCAAGAGCTCTCAATCACTTAACCAATGCACACTTCATTGTACTTGCAATAAGTATCAGTTGGTTAGCATGACCAGGCAATGACAATAGCATAGTAGGATATTATACAACATTATTCCATCACTTTAAGTCCCAAAGCATAGGTCTTGGCCCTCGGCAAAAATGAGCCATGAACGAAGACTTACAAGCAAAACCCTTCTTTTATATGTATCAATAACTTGAGCTCTCACACAGAAAATAGCATCCGGACCTAGCTCGTATAGCAAATATCACAAACCTCACATTCTCTATGGTTTATATCATTCTGTGCCCCTAACAACTCTGGGATCCGACACCAAATACATACCCTGGTACTGGCGACCAATCGTGACATGCTCAAGTAGCCTGACTACAATTGCTCATAGGAAGTTGCTCTACACAGCTCCAGAAGAGAAATGGGACGACAATCCTTTGTGTCGTGTTCTCTGCGATCTTCAACCAGTTGCCTTCAAATTCAAGGTTTACAAATGTCTTGCGTCAAAAGAGTGTCTGGTGCCATGTCCTATGCTGGAACAGGATTCGCTAATTTGATTGGGCTCGGATCTGCAGGGAAGCTTTAGTTTTGACTTGTGTCTAGATGTTTGCCAGCTTATTATTACCCGGGTGCCGAATGAATGAAACACTAAAAGATGTATCTGCTGAATCATGGATGGGCGTTAGGCCCATATGAACAATGATTCCTAGTTAATCTTGAGGCCCATGTATGGTATGGCAGGTGGTGGGAAGTTTAGTCCCACCTTTCTAATTGCGGAGAGTTGAGACCCCTTTATAAGGAGCTCTGCCACTTGCCATTGGGAGCTTGGGAAGAGGAGTGGTACACGTGTGCTCCTCCTCCTCCTCCGCTGCCCGCCTCGTCACGACGCCCACGCTGTGGGTTGCGGGAATGAGCCGAGCCAGAGCTTATTTTTGCCGCTCAAGAAAGAATTAATTAATAAGGGATTAATTAACGAGTCCTTAACATGTGGGCCACTGTCCGAGACATTGGACTGTGGGCTGACTTGCGTTCCCAGGAGTGCGTCGACTCGGTCGTGGGCCTCCACCCAAGCCCACGACAGGCTATATAAGAAGGCTCTGGCCACTGGAGTGACCTAACTTGGTCCACTCACTCCCTCTCGTGTAACCTAACCGTCATCTACTGTTCCCTGCTCTATGCTGTCTCCGGCGACCCCATCCCGACGACCGCGTGCACGGTTGGTCGGGAGAGAAGGTGCCTCCGAAACCCTGCCATTCGAGATCCTGCCCGGGAGATCGGCAATAAGGTTTTTGGGGAGCATCTCGACATGACTGCTCCCGATCCATCCCCAGCTCCGTCCGCATCTGCTTCACTACTTCCCCTGCATCAACACCATGGTCGATGATGCCGCTGCCTAGAAAAAGGCCACGGATGAAGCCAAGGCAGCTGCCGCCGCCGCGTTGGTAATGCCAACCGGAGGGTATGATCTGTTCATCCCTTATTTACTCGTGCTTGTGCTAGCCGTATATGTGCTGCTCATAGATGGTTTGCTTCTATGTTCTGTACGTGCTAGTATGCCTAGGAATCGGTATGAGATGCATACCATATTTGCCATGCTTACTGTTTACTCGTGGATTAGTCTAATTGGAAAAGTGCTAATATTTCCAACAATCCAAAAACCATATTTTAGGCACTTTTTGATTCAAGGCTTGCTGCGACACTGAAACCAGAAAAGTTTACTGGAACGCACTTTAAGCATTGGCAGACAAGGACCACCTTGTGGCTCACAGCAATGAACATGTTCTGGGTTGGTGATGTGTCTCCCACAGAAACGATTTTTCCTGGACGGGAAAAGGCGTTTAGGGAGGTGAAAGGATCAAGAAGAGGTGTCTAGAGGGGGGGTGATTAGACACTAAGCAAGAAAAGTTGTAGTTTTTAATTTCTTTAAGTTGAAGTGGAGTTTTGGCACAAATTTAACAATCACAATACATATCAAACAAGCATGCAAAGAGTATATGAGCAGCGGAAAGTAAAGCATGAAACTTGCAAGAATGTAAAGGGATGGGATTGGAGTGTGCAAACGCAATTTGGAGACACGGAGATTTTTTAGCCGTGGTTCCGATAGGTGGTGCTATCGTACATCCATGTTGATGGAGACTTCAACCCACGAAGGGTAACGGCTGCGCGAGTCCACGGAGGGCTCCACCCACAAAGGGTCCACGAAGAAGCAACCTTGTCTATCCCACCATGGCCGTCGCCCACGAAGGACTTGCCTCACTAGGGGTAGATCTTCACGAAGTAGGCGATCTCCTTGCCCTTACAAACTCCTTGGTTCAACTCCACAATCTTGTCGGAGGCTCCCAAGTGACACCTAGCCAATCTAGGAGACACCACTCTCCAAGAAGTAACAAATGGTGTGTTGATGATGAACTCCTTGCTCTTGTGCTTCAAATGATAGTCTCCCCAACACTCAACTCTCTCTCACAGGATTTGGATTTGGTGGAAAGAATATTTGAGTGGAAAGCGACTTGGGGAAGGCTAGAGATCAAGATTCATATGGTAAGAATGGAATATCTTGGCCTCAACACAAGTGTAGGTGGTTCTCTCTCAGAAAATGTAAGTTGGAAGTGTAGGTACGTTTTGATGGCTCTCTCCATGAATGAAGAGTGGGTGGAGGGGTATATATAGCTGAGGGAGTCCTGGATTAGGGGGTATCCGGATAACCGGACTATATACCTTGGCCGGACTGTTGGACTATGAAGATACAAGACTCAAGACTTCGTCCCGTGTCCGGATGGGACTCTCCTTTGCGTGGAAGGCAAGCTTGGCGATTCGGATGTTAGATCTCCTTCTTTGTAACCGACTCTGTGTAAACCTAGCTCCTCCGGTGTCTATATAAACTGGAGGGTTTAGTCCGTAGGACGGGAACAATCATAATCATAGGCTAGCTCCTAGGGTTTAGCCTCTACGATCTCTTGGTAGATCAACTCGTGTAATACTCATATCATCAAGATCAATCAAGCAGGAAGTAGGGTATTACCTCCATCGAGAGGGCCCGAACCTGGGTAAAACATTGTGTCCCCTGCCTCCTGTTACCATTAGCCTTAGACGCACAGTTCGGGACCCCCTACCCGAGATCCGCCGGTTTTGACACCGACATTGGTGCTTTCATTGAGAGTTCTGCTATGCCGTCGCTATAAGGCTTGATGACTCGTCTCGTTGTCAAGGACAACATCACCTCTGGGGGAGCCCTGGCTCTAGGCCAAACTCTCCAACTATGCGGCTTTGTCATGACCGCCCGATCGGCTGTCGCGCTGACGATGACTTCTCGGGTCATCAAAAACAGCCTCCACGTCAATTCGGAACTCGCCGAATAGATGGATCCAATGGAGCTCTCCTCCCTTAATGATCTCTTGGATCGCATCGCCGCTCTGGGAGTCTCTACAGACTATTATCGGATCGGGTCTAAACCCAACCAAAGGGATATTAAATCCCCACCGGTCACCCATGAGATAGCGGTAGTGGAAGAGCCACACATGGATTATCCCTCTACTTTGAGGACGAACTATGTCCGGATTACCGAGCTCTCTGAGCCGGATACCCGTTCGCGGGAGGACATGACCCAGAACCTGAACTTAGAATCTGGCAGCGGGCCAGAAAAATTGGGCAACATCCCGGCGTCCGAGCTACCAAGCCCGGAAGCTCCTCTGTCCCTGGGTGTCAGATCGGGTCAGAATTCGGATTCAAATACGCCCACCCACCCAGACTTATGCCATCTTTCCCATATCAGACAAGAGCCCCAAGAGACAGTTCATCGCTACTGGGCCAGATTCCTCCTTGTGATAAACAAGGTCAAGGACTATCGCGAGGAAGACGCAATCTCACTTTTCTGCAAAAATTGCACGAACAAAGGGATCCTCAACGCCATAAGTCGTCATGACATAGTACACTTTGCTGACTTAGCGGCCATAGTACAAAAGTATTGTGCGATGGAAAGCGCCTGGAAAACCCAAACAGACTTCTGGGATAATCCGGCTCTCACTAAACCCTTCATCCGAACTAAAAGGGAAAACTCTCGTAAGTTACCCGATCCAATTCCCAAAAAACCAAAGCCCACTCCAGTGCGTGGAACCATATTGGAAGAATGGCTCAATGGGCCATGCAAAATTCACAGCACGCCGGATACCACGCCAACGCATAGCCTTAGAGCATGTTGGATACTCCGACAGGTAGCAAAAAGCGGGGAGGATCTCCTTGTAAACCATAAAGCAAAGCAACATCCCGCCGAAGACAACAACGTGGTGCTGACAGTCTTCGAGACTTTCACCTCAAATAAAAGGCGCAAGCGAGCTCATCGAAGTTTCGCTGAAGTCTGCCACGTGGCAAAAATAAATCCATGGAGCGACACTGCTATAACCTTCAGTGCCAGTGATGAACCTCAATTCCAAACAGTCCGGGCACCAGCCGCTTTGATCCTTAGCCCAATCATGGACGGCTTCCGGCTCACTAAAGTACTCATGGACGGCGGAAGCGGATTAAACCTCATCTACGAAGAAACCCTCAACAAGATGGAAATCGACAAAAGTCGCATTGAGCAAAGCAGCATGACCTTCAGGGGAATCATCCCTAGTCAGGAGGCATGGTGTGCGGGAAAAATCACACTGGATGTGGTATTCAGCACACCGGAGAATTATAGGTCCGAAGAAATCACGTTCCAAGTGGCCCTGTTCAGCAGCGGATACCACACCCTTTTAGGGCGGGACGCATTCACGAGATTTCAAGCCATGCCCCATTACGGGTATGAAGCTCAAAATGCCCGGACCCAATGGAATCATCACTCTAGTTAGTGATCCGGACGTCGCACTCCGCACCGAAAATAAAACTATCGCACTAGCCCTGGAAGCATTATCCGAAGCCCTAGCTGCCGAAGAACTAACAACGCTGCACGCCATAGTGGACAGAGACGACGTGATACTCGACAAGCGACCCAAGTCCACCTCTTTCAAGCCCGCCGATGAGATAGTCAAATTCCAGGTCCACCCAATGGACCCCACAAAGACAGCTTCCATTGGGACACAGTTGAGCCCCACAATGGACGCCACACTGCGAGACTTCCTATGCGAGAATTGGGACATTTTCTCCTGGCATCCTTCAGACATGCCGGGCATCCCATGCAGGCTGGCTGAACACAGCCTCAATATACTGAAAGGATACAAGCCAGTCAAGCAGACTCTTAGGCACTTTTCAGAGCCTAAGCGGCAAGCCATGGGAGACGAACTAGCCAAGCTACTTGAGGCCGGATTCATCAGAGACATAAAACATCCGGATTGGCTAGCAAGCCTGGTAATGGTACCAAAGAAGGACAAATCCTGCGCTTATGTGTCGATTTCAAAGACCTCAACAAGGCCTGCCCTAAGGATCCCTTCCCCCTCCCTCGCATTGACCAAATCATCGACACCACCGCAGGACACGACTCACTATCTTTTCTCGACGCATACTCCGTATACCATCAGATAAAGATAGTGGAATCCGACCAAGCCGCAACGGCCTTCATAATGCCATATGGCCCTTTCTATTTCAACACTATGCCTTTAGGGCTCAAAAATGCCGGTGCAGCCTATCAACGCATGATTCAGACATGCCTGGAGAAGCAAATCGGCAAAACAGTGGAGGCATACATGGACGACGTAGTCATCAAAACAAGACACGTCAAAACTTTAATAGATGACTTGAGACTCACGTTCGACAACCTCCAAACATACGACATCAAGCTCAACCTGGAAAAATGTGTTTTCAGCGTACCCTCCGGGAAGTTGCTCGGCTTCATCGTTTCCAATAGAGGAATCGAAGCAAATCCGGCAAAAATCCGAGCTCTATCCCAGTTGGCTATCCCAACAGACCTCAAGCAGATCCAGAAACTAACTGGATGCGTGGCTGCCTTAAGACGCCTTATCTCCCGATTAGGAGAAAAGGCACTACCTCTTTATAGCCTTCTTCGATGCACCGAACACTTCGAGTGGACGGATGCGGCCACGGCCGGACTGGATGAAATAAAGACCCTACTGGCCAGCAATCTAGTCCTAACCGCGCCAAATACTGGCGAACCTATGCTATTATACATAGCTGCAACACAACAGGTTGTAAGCGCAGTGCTCGTCGTCGAACGAGAAGCAGACGGACACAAGTTCCCGCTCCAAAAGCCGGTATATTACGTGTCCACTGTCCTCACTCCATGCAAATCCCGATACCCACACTATCAAAAGATAGCATACGTGGTCTTCATGGCATCTCGGAAGCTACGTCACTACTTCCAAGAGTGTTCGATCATGGTGGCCTCCGAAGTACCACTGAATGACATAATAAACAACCGCGACGCCACAGGCCGAATTACTAAATGGGCTATCAAGCTCCTTCCATTTGACATCATATACAAACCACGACGGGCCATTAAGTCGCAAGTACCGGCTGACTTTGTCGCCGAATGGACAGAAGCCGAACTCCCTAAAGAGTACGATGCGTACTCCAGTTGGATCATGCACTTCGACGGCTCTAAAATGCTGGCCGGATTGGGAGCGGGTGTAGTCCTGACATCCCCCACCGGAGACACGGTCCAATATGTACTCCAAATATTATACACAGACTGCAACAACGCAGCCGAATACGAGGCTCTGTTGCATGGTCTTCGGATGGCACTCTCTATGGCCATTCAACGCCTAGAAGTGCGCGGGGACTCGAACCTCTCAATATCACAAATAAACGGAGACTTCGATGCCAAGGATCCGACAATGGCAGCCTACCGTAATGTCATCCTCAAAATGTCAGCTCGGTTCGAGGGGCTCGAATTCCACCATGTGGTTCGAGAAAACAATCAAGCGGCGGATATCCTCGCCCGCATCGGCGCTAAACGCGACCCCGTCCCACCTAATATATTCTTGGAAAGGTTGTTCAAGCCATCCGTTGTATGGCAAGGGGAGACCGGCAACACCAGTCCAGCTCCGAACACAACCCCAGATTCCGAACCATCTGACGTAATCGGGGGCTCCGCCACCGAAATAACACCTTCGGCCCACAAAATCATGGCCGTCATCGCCCCATGGACCGAGCCCTTCTTTCCCTACCTAAATAGGCAAGAGCTCCCCGAGGACCAAAATGAAGCTTGTTGTATTGTGCGGCGTTCCAAGGCCTACAAAGTCCATGAGGGAGAGCTCTATGAGAAAAGTGCCACCGGAGTGCTCCAAAGATGCATCTCCGAAGAGGAAGGGCGGCAGCTCTTGGCTGAAATCCATGCCAGACTCGGCAGGCACCACGCTGCAGCCCGGTCACTTGTCAGCAAAGCCTTCCGTACAGGGTTTTTATTGGCCGACAGCCCGGGCAGATGCAAAGGACCTGGTCCAACATTGTGTCGGTTGCCAGCTCTTCGCCAATCAGAGCCATATGCCCCCTATCGCTCTCCAAACAATCCCCATAACTTGGCCCTTCACGGTCTGGGGGCTGTATATGGTCGGACCTCTTAAAGGGGGAAGCCATAAGAAAAAATACTTATTGGTCATGGTGGACAAGTTCACCAAATGGATAGAAGCCAAACCAGTTAAAACGGACGAATCCGGACCAGTGATAGATTTCATATCACTGTTATGGCGTCCCCCACAGCATCATCACCGATAATGGCTCAAACTTCACAGCCGATGAAGTGAAAACTTGGTGCGGCAACATGGGCATTAAGCTCGATTACGCCTCCGTCTATCATCCCTAAACAAACGATCAAGTCGAACATGCAAATGGTCTCATCATGAGCGGCATCAAACCCAGACTAGTGTGATCCTTGAAGGAATCAGACACGCACTGGGTTGAGGAGCTTGACTCCGTACTCTGGGGGCTGCGGACCACGCCGAATCGTACCACTGGATATACACTATTTTTATGGTGTACGGCACAGAAGCAGTTCTACCCTACGACATAATCCATGACTCACCTCGCGTGCACATGTACGAAGAGAAGGAAGCCGAGCTAGATCGGCAGGATAACTTAGATGCCTTGGAGGAGGAGCGCGACATCGCAAAAGCCCGTTCTGCATTCTATCAGTAGCGGGCTCGAAGGTATCAAAGCAGAGAAGTGCGGGCCAAAACTTATAACATTGGCGAACTCGTTCTGCGCCTACTGGAGAAGAAGAAGGACAAGCTCAAACCCAAGTGGGAGGGTCCCTTCCTCATTTACAAAGTTCTCACTGGAGGAGCGTACCGTCTATGCAATGCATCCAATAACAGACTCGAGCCGAACCCATGGAACGCGGCCAGACTCCGGAGATTCTATGCCTAGTGCCGAACTCAGTGTTCGTCTCCTTACCTCCGCTCTTTCAATTATGTTCTCCTTTTTCCCTTTCTCGCCCTCTTTACCTTCTTCACACAAAGTATTAAATACTATGTGGATGCTTCAATCGCTCCAGCCGCACTATGCATGCTCACCATACCTGGGGGCTTCCTATACGGAAGCTAAATATAATTACTTTTATGGCTTCCTGCCTACCACATATGCGTCCTTTTCCATATGTGCCTTTTCTTCGCCATTATATGCATCGATACGACTTAAGATTTGGCCATGCTGAGTTGCCTGGCTCTTGTGTTTATGCCCTACATTCCCGTTAATTCGGCTAGGGCATAAGAGGAGCACCTCTGTGATTGTTACTGCATGTTCAGCCGGATGTGTACCTCAGATCGGGTGAAGCCGAAATCTAGCGTTCTTAAGGGAATATTCGGTCAGTGAACAAAAGAGGTTTTTTCATTTATTACAACATGAACCCCCAGATGTTTTGTATCCTGCGCTTCTGTCCGCAGTTCGGACATGCACATTGATGCATGCGTACCCAGGGAAAGGAACCCCTAACGGAACTATTCTCTCTGGAAGATGTTTCTTACTACCCATGTAATATAACATAACTAGTTGGGTACTTGTCTGTTCAAGCACTTATGACCCCTACGCCTAGTTCCATGCATACCCCAGTTTTACATAACTGAGTGGGTATTCGGATGCACCCCGGACTGTTGGGTCCGGGGGCCGAAGCGAAAAAGTCCGCCATGACAAATGACTTTCAATCCGGCTAGGGACTACATATGTCCATTGAATTACATAGTCACTTGGACTGGCTATATCTTCCTCTATACCATCCAACAGGCTGTCTAGCCTACAATCCTATTGGGAATACTTTGCGGCTAATGCTACTCGGTCATACACTAGACTTACGGGAATCTCTTGCCCATCTGGCCCTACCGGTCCGACTTCGGCCATATGCTTCGGGTCAGCCTTGGCGTATCGCGTCTTCACCATGGCCCAGGCTTCCCTTACACCTTGTCGGTAGGCTGATACCTTCCATAACCCGAAGCGCCACCATGCTCCTCCGAGCATATCCACGAGCTCCTCCATGCCTTCTGGCAAGGAAGCGGATGGCCACAAGGCCTGGGCAATACCCTGCATCACCTGCCGAGCTCGTCCGTGCAGTTGTCAGAGATCTTGAAGCAAATCGCCTGCGGACCCGGGCATCTCCTCGTCAGGATGGCCCGTCAGCATACCTACAGACATAACTCTATTAATACGCTTCCTCGCTGAATTGTACTGCAGTTCGTTTAAGCACTTACCATAAATGTTGCGATGAAGCCTCATGTTCTCCTTCACGGAGTCCGCAAGCTGAGCTCGAACATCTGCTAATTCGACGCCCAGCCGGATGTTGGCATCTTGGAGATTGTTTTTCTCCTGCCTAACCTGCGTAAGCACACGCTCGTCAGCATTTAGCTGTCTTCGGAGGTGTGACTCACTATCTTTCACGACCTATGGATTCTCTCCGGGATTGTCTGCAGAATCTTCTATTAGACTTATAAAGCAAGCCACATACTAACTGGTATACGTCCTTAAAATTTCTCTATTGAGAAAAGTGTTACCAAATAAGGCCTTCTGGGATTCCTATAGTTTGGCAATCGCGGCCCTCAGCTGGGTCTTGCACTCCTCTAGCTCTTGAGATAACTGGGTATTCTTCTCTAGAAGAACCTATGCATACAATGATCCTTAAAGCAGTTGTTCCAACTGTTCAAGTCTCAAGGGCTACTAATATACATGCTTATCAAATTTTATTACCCGTATATCCTTTGCATACTGGTCCATCGCTCGGGCAAGTCCATCTTGGGCAGCTCGGATGTATGCGTCTCCTGAATTGAAGACATTGAATGCCTCTTCAGAAAAGATACCATTGCGGAGTACGGCCTGTCGGCGCCGGTGATTCATGGCGCTCTCTACTTCAGAATTTGTGGCGGAGAGCCTGTCCGCATCCTTTGTCGGAGGACAATTCGGTGTCGGCCCCACATTAGCCTCCTCTCTTGAAGCCGGTTCTGGAATCCGGCTGGTGGAGGCATGACCGGCAGGATCTCCGGACATAGTCCGGCGACTACTCTTTCTGCCAGGACATGATGGACGCTGTTACATTTCAAAAATGATAATCGTAGAGCAGATTTTAGTTATACCTTTGCGACGGCATTTCGACCCTAACTGCCTTCCTGTTGAGCCTGCCTCGCCCGGATTCCCTTTGCTGATGAGCCCCTAGGGGCTCGGCGCCGCATTCCGATGGCCATCTCTATAAAAATACAATATTTTCTCATAAGGCATGGTATAAGGAAGGAATCCTCTTCGGAGGTTAGGGCTTCAGCTTTGCTTACACGCAATGCAGGGAGCAGTCCGGGATAGTCGGCAATAATAGCCACCAAAGTGTCGTTACAGCTTGCCTGATAAAATGTCCCGTCGACAAGCTCCATAGATATATCCGGATCTTCTTCAAGTCCGGGGTCGAGGGCCCAGCCAGGATCCTCTGGCTGCGGAGAAGGGTTGTTGAACTCTTCCACGGCCTTCCTCAGTTCCTGTTTAGAAATACCAAGGTAAATGATTGTGATGAAGGATGCAAGAATGAATAGAGTTGAGTAAGAGTAACGGCTTACCCAGCTTGGGGAGTTGTACATGGAAAATTCATCCCGCGGTTTAATACGGAGGAACTCCTCTTCTTCTCCTTTATATAAATTGGACAGTATTCTCACCAGAGCGGTGGCGGAGTCCGGACCTTTACGACTGCGGCGGGTGGCATCGTCTTTCCCGTTGAAGTGCCACATGGGCTTCCCCCGATATTGAAGTGGTTGCACCCCCCGCATTATGCATATTGATATAACTTCGACTATTGTCAGTCCTGATTGGGCCAGTGTCTTTATCCTGCCCATCAGGAAGTGGACTTCTCTGTCATCTTCCTCCTGGGGGCTCCGAGGGCGCCAACTTTGGCGTTTCTTCAGCGGAGCGTTATCAAACTCAAGAAGGCCCGTCCGGATCAGGTCCGGAAGGGGAACGTCATCTACATAAAACCACTCCGAGGGCCAGTCTTTGGATGCCTTGTTTGGAGTGCCGGATAGGTATCCGGTCTGGGCGACGCGCCATATCTCAGCTCCACCCACTTGATATATAGATCCCCCATGATTACGAGGGACGAGGCAGAATAACTTCTTCCATAACTCGAAGTGAGCCTCGCACCCCAGGAATAACTCACAGAGGGAAACGTATCCGGCGATGTGCAGCACGGAGGCGGGGGTAAAGTTATGCAACTGGAGGCCATAGAACTCCAGGAGCCCGCGGAGGAATGGGTGGATTGGAAACCCAACGCCTCTTAGCAAATATGGGATGAGGCATACCCACTCCCCCTGAGATGGGTTGGGAGATCTCTCCGCTTGCGCCCCGCCATTATAGGTGGCTAGTCCGGCTCGGGCGGGGACCATGTATGTAGGTGGAAGAAACCCTTGGGTCTACAACTCTACTAAACGGCTGTGGGCGACAGAACATTTTTCCCAATCACCTGGCTTAGAGCTAAGGGAGCTGCGGCGACCGGCCATGGTGGAATGGTTCTTTCCGGATGCGCTCTGTTGAATGCTCGCTTAAGGGAAGAAGGTGAGATTTGGATCTGAGGAACCCCGTCTCTTCAAATAGACGGTTCGCCTGCAGGGTCAGGGTGGCAAATGCAAAAAAATGCTCCGGCCCCTTGTATTCGCTCGACACATGGAGATGGCCATTATTGAGGCACAGAAGCCGAGGAATACAACATTGATGGGAAGTCGGACAATGTTCGCTACAACAGGTACTCTAGATTTGGAGAAGAACCCGCCTTGCAATGTCGAAGACAATCTGCACGCCAGACTCATCGTCATTGAAGCCTGGTTCGGGGAATACTGAGGGAGTCCTGGATTAGGGGGTATCTTGATAGCCGGACTATATACCTTGGTCGAACTGTTAGACTATCAAGATACAAGACTCAAGACTTCGTCCCGTGTCCGGATGGGACTCTCCTTTGCATGGAAGGCAAGCTTGGCGATTCGGATGTTAGATCTCCTTCTTTGTAACCGACTCTGTGTAACCCTAGCCTCCTCCGGTGTCTATATAAACCGGAGGGTTTAGTCCGTAGGATGGGAACAATCATAATCATAGGCTAGCTCCTAGGGTTTAGCCTCTACGATCTCGTGGTAGATTAACTCTTGTAATACTCATATCATCAAGATCAATCAAGCAGGAAGTAGGGTATTGCCTCCATTGAGAGGGCCTGAACCTGGGTAAAACATCGTGTCCCCTGCCTCCTATTACCATTAGCCTTAGACGCACAGTTCGGGACCCCCTACCCGAGAGCTGCCGGTTTTGACACCGACAATAGCCTCCGCACAAAATCTAACCGGTACACACAACTTACCAATCTCGGTGGGACCGAATTGAGAAACTCGGTCGGACCGATTCAGCAAATGATGTCACCGTTAGGATTTTCGGTGGGACCGACATGCAACTCGGTAGGACCGATATGGTTAGGGTTAGGACATAACGTAATCTCAGTGAGACCGATTACTCAAACTCGGTGAGACCGATTTTGGTAATGAACACACAGAGGGTTGGTCAGGCAAACTCGGTGGGACCCATTCGCTCATCTCGGTGATACCGAAATGTTATGAAAGGGAAACAGAGAGTTTGTATTGTAATCTCGGTAGGACCGATTACTCAAACTCGGTGAGACCAATTTTGGTAATAGATACATATAGAGAGATTACAATCCCATCTCGGCAAGACCGAGATCCCTATTGGTGAGACTGATTTGCCTAGGGTTTGTGGCAGTGGCTATGACATCTGAACTCGGTGGCGACGGATAGAAAGAATCGGTGGGGCCGAGTTGGACTTTTGGTTTGGGTCATATGTGGATGTGAGAAGGTAGTTGTGGGCTTTGGAGCATATCACTAAGCACTTTGAGTAAGCAAGCCATTAAGCAACACCTCATCCCCTCTTGATAGTATTGGCTTTTCCTATAGACCCAATGTGATCTTGGATCACTAAAATAGAAAGAGTAGAGTCTTGTGCTTGGAGCTTGAGCCAATCTTTTGTCCTTAGCATCCCAAAGGGGTTCCACATCCCCTAGTCCATGCCACTCCATTGTTGAACTTATCTGAAACATACTAGGTAAAAGTGTTAGTCCAACAAGAGATATGTTGACATTAATTACCAAAACCACCCAGGGAGCACTTGTGCTTTCAATCTCCCCCTTTTTGGTAATTGATGGCAACATACATCAAAGCTTTAGATAAAGATATAGAGAATAACCAGTAAAGCTTTGGAACGACATGTAACATGCATAGGCTCCCCCTACATGTATGCAATCATGTGGATATGGAATATAGGAACAAGTGAATGCATAAGCATGACAGAGTAGGCAATGTGTTACATGTATCTTGGCTATATGCATCAGAGAAAAAGATGTGAATGTGGGAAATGTACCTTCATGCTCATGAGTTCTTCTTGCAAACAGTATGTACATCAGCAAGAATTCCTCATACACATGACTGTGATGCATATACTTACCTTGTGGTCTTGAGTTGGCTTAGGATGGAATGAACCTGTGTAAACAAGGTTAGATAACACAAATACACCTACTGGCCAGAGCAAACAAAAGAAACCACAAGAGTACCAAGACTGGGATGACATGTAGAGTGAGTACTAAGTACCACATTGGATATAGACATGTCCCCAAAGGTAAAGGTGTGCAATGAATTCAAGAATTTCCTTCCCTTAGATGTCTTGCTCCCCCTAAATCTAGCATGGGATACTGGGAGAAGATAGGGAACAGAAAATCAGAGCAAAATTAGAGCTCAAAGAAACAAATGAACAGAGCTAATGCAAATAAGCACATATGAACATGTCTTTCCCTTCTTGAAGACATGTGGCTTCTCTCCTCTTGAACACCAAGCATCTAGGGTCCTTGATGATTACTCTCTCTCCTTGAGTACTCTCTCCCCCTATAGATATGATCAAGCTTTGATGTGATCTCTCTCTCCCCCTTTGGCAACAATTTCCGAGAAGGGTCCTTCTGGATATTTGTTGCAAACGGGTTCGGTCCTTGAGGCACAGAACAAAGCAGCAAGTTGAATGTGATGCTGGTAGAGGACAAGATTCATTTAGTGGAGCTGGATTAAGAACAATGCAGAAACAAGTGGCAAGCTGTCTTTCCTGTAGTGAAATCGGTGGCACCGAGTTTTATGCATCGGTTGCACCGAACAGATTCGGTTAGGCCGAAAACAACAAACCGGTGTGATCGAGTTCATCACAGAGAAAACACTTGTCACCTCAGCTCACTGGACAAGTAAGATCTCACAAGGATTTGCAATGAATTGGATGCAGGGAATGCAGATCAGAAAATAAAAGAGAAGAAATCTAGATGAATTTTTTTTGAAAGGGGAAACAAATATGCATGAGACAAATGCAAGAGCACAGAAAAGAACACAAGAGAACATCATCTAGGATTAGTCGGCGACAAAGTCACCTATGTTAGAGTATATTGACTTAGGAGTCAAGTGAGATCACTTGATCATAGGTCATACTCATCGTTTAAGCTCAAAATGGGGTTACCATTTTCCGTTTAAGCATCTTGATGTATTCACATCTTGTCGAGTTACTTTGACTCATGACTTGGAGTAAAGCTTCTCTAAGATGGAATAACATACCTTGGGTGGTGGTGATGATCGTGATCATGTAGTTGAACTTGTGTGGGTTGCTCAAGGTTGATGTAGCTCGTCAAGAGTTGGGAGCACCACTTGAAACTTGAGTTCATCTACCTACATGGGTTAGTTTTGCAAGGAAGAGGACTTGTATATCCAAAATGACAATCATGAATCTCAAGAAATATTTGTCAAAGGATATGTTTGAGTAGATCCGTGCTTCCTTGACTTCAACCACCATTGTGTAGAGACTTGGTGATGTAGAGATTGCTCATGATGTGATTGAGTTGCAATCTCATAGATTTAGATTCACCCAAGTTCCTACATGGCTTAGATAACATGCAAGGTGCAAATATATCCAAGACATAAGATTATCATCATAAGAGAAATATCAAGGATTAGTCATAGGCTCATGTCTTGCATGTATCCAAAATGGAGTTCCTACTCCAAGTTTGAAGCATCAATGATGTTCAATTCACCTCTCAACTTGCAAAACACTTTCTCATCAAGTGGTTTAGTGAATATATTAGCTAATTGCTTTTCGGTGCAAACATGCTTAAGATTAATGTCCCCTTTGGCAACATGATCTCGAATGAAATGATGACGAACTTCAATATGCTTAGTTCGAGAATGTTGCACGGGATTGTGAGCAATCTTGATAGCACTTTCATTGTCACAAAGTAATGGAACATGTTTCACATATATCCCATAATCTTTAAGAGTTTGGGTCATCCAAAGTAATTGAGCACAACATGAACCAGAGCAATGTATTCCGCTTCAGCGGTGGATAAGGATACCTAGTTTTGTTTCTTGGAAGACCAAGACACAAGATATCTACCAAGAAATTGACAAGTACCCAAAGTGGACTTTCTATCAACCTTGTCACCGGCATAGTCCGAGTCAGAGTAGCCAACAAGATTAAAAGAGGCCCTCTTTGGATACCAAATGCCAAAATTTGGTGTATGGATTAAGTATCTCACTATCCTTTTCACGGCCTTAAGATGACATTCTTTAGGAGCGGCTTGATATCGTGCACACATGCACACACTTAGCATAATATTGGGATGTGAAGCACATAGATATAACAATGAACCAATCATAGAGCGATAAACCTTTTAATCAACCGGTTCACCATCTTTGGTCAAATCAAGATGTCCACTAGTAGTCATGGGTGTAGGCATACCTTTGCATTCTTGCATATTGAACTTCTTGAATAGGTCCTTGGTGTACTTCGTTTGAGAGACAAAGGTACCTTCCTTAGTTTGCTTGATTTGCAAACCAAGAAAAAATTTGAGTTCACTCATCATCTACATCTCAAACTTCTCCCACATTAGCTTTCCAAACTTTTCACTAAAGTGAGGGTTAGTCGAACCAAATATAATATCATCAACATAGATTTGGCACATAAATAGTTCTCCATTAACCCTTTTAGTAAAAAGAGTAGAATCTATTTTTCCAATTTCAAATCCTTTTTCTATAAGGAACTTGGTCAAGCATTTATACCAAGCTCTAGGAGCTTGTTTAAGACCATAAAGAGCTTTGTGAAGTTTGTAAACATGATTAGGTTTCTTAGGATTGACAAAGCCGGGAGGTTGCTTAACATAAACTTCCTCCTCTATTTCACCATTTAGAAAAGCACTTTTAATGTCCATTTGGTACAAGGTGATATCATGGTGATTAGCATAGGCAAGTAAAATGCGAATGGACTCAAGTCTAGCAACGGGAGCATAAGTCTCACCATAGTCCATACCTTCGACTTGAGTGTAGCCTTGGGCGACGAGACGTGCTTTGTTGTGAACAACTTCTCCATCTTCATCTTGCTTGTCGCGAAACACCCATTTAGTACCGATGATGTTGTGTTTGTTGTCGGGCTTCTCAACCAATGTCCACACTTGATTTCTCTCAAAGTTGTGTAGCTCTTCATGCATGGCGTTTATCCAATCTGGATCTTCCAATGCTTCTTCAACCTTCATAGGTTCAATGCTAGAGATGAATGAATAGTGTTCACAAAAGTTAGCTAAATGAGTTTTAGAGCGAGTGATTCTCCTGGTTTGGATATCATTGTAGATTTGCTCGACGGGATGGTCTTTAGCAATTCTTGATCGAACTCGTGAAAGCTTTTGCTTAGATTTTGGTTTAACATATTCTTCATCTTGTTCTTCTTCTTGGCCTTCTTCATTGTTGGCGTTGTCGTTCTCTTATCGTGGTGGAGAAGGAGGTTGTTGATGTTCATCTTGGTGTACTTCCTCGTTTTCTTCATCTTGGTGTGTCCCACTTGTGGATGCTTCCGTATCAACTCTTAGTTCACCTTGTCGCGAGGTAGAAGCTTCCACTTGGACGGACGAGGTACTCTCCTTCACCTCCGTTGGACAAATCTTGCCAATAGACAAGTCTTGGATTGCTTTCGAGGGGTCTTTGTCTCCTGCATAAATTGGCAATTGCTCTACTTGTGAGCCATTAGATTCATCAAACTTCACATCTACCGTTTCCTCAACCTTTTGGGTGAAATTGTTGTAGACACGACAAGTGTGAGAGTTTGAGCCATACCAAGTAGGAAACCTTCACGAGACTTAGGAGCAAATTTAGAACGACGATGCTTATCAAGAATGTAGCACTTTGAGCCGAATACTCGAAAGTATCCAACTTGGTGTTTGTTACCGGTGAGGAGCTCGTATGCCGTCTTGCCGAGTAGCTTGTGAAGATACAAGCGATTTGTCGCATGACAAGCTGTCTCAACCGCTTCTGCCCAAAAGTGCTTTGGCGTCTTATACTCATCAAGCATCATTCTCGCCATTTTGATGAGTGTCCAATTCTTCCTCTCAACAACTCCATTTTGTTGAGGTGTGTACATAGCCGAGAACTCATGTGAAATCCCTTCTTCATCAAGAAAGGTATCCACATTTGCATTCTTGAACTCCGTTCTGTTATCGCTGCAAACCTTCTTGATCTTCACTTCAAACTAATTTTGGGCCTTCCTAGTGAAGTTTTTGAAGATCTTTTGGACCTGTGATTTATCATCGAGAAAGAACACCCACGTAAATCTTGAAAAATCATCAACTATAACTAGATCAAAAGAATTTCCACCAACACTTTTGTAAGCATTGGGACCAAAAAGATCCATGTGAAGTAGCTCGAGTGGCCTCCTTGTGGTCATGATGTTCTTCACGGGACGCCTTCCTCCAACCTATTTACCTGCTTGACAAGCGCTGCAAAGTCTATCCTTATAAAATATGACATCGTTAACGCCAAGGATATGATTTCCTTTAATAAGCTTGTCAAGGTTTCGCATGCCCACATGACCTAATCGTCTATGCCATAACCAACCTTTAGAGGATTTAGCAATAAAGCAAGTTCTAGGTTGAGCCTTTTTAGTGAAATCAACAATGTAAAGATCACCTCTACGAATGCCGGTAAAGACCATATTATGATTATCTCTACGAAACACTTGGCAATCTACTTTAGTAAATAGGACATTGAAACCGAAATCAGCAAGTCTAGATACTGAAAGTAAATCATATCCAAGAGATTCAACGAGCATGACATTTTGTATGGAGCTATCATGTGAGATGGCCACCTTACCGAGGCCAACCACCTTACCCTTTGAGTTAACACCAAAAGTGACATACTTTCGAGGGCCGTCGTTTTCAACAAGCTCACGAAACATATCTTTATCTCCGGTCATGTGATCGGTACATCCACTATCAAGAACCCATTCCTTTCCTCCTGCCATATATCCCCGAAGATTTGCCATAAGACCAAAATGTCTCATTGCATCATCAAGATCAAAGTCACTATCATCATCCTCATCATAGTATCCATGTTCAACATTATCATGTGGTGGATCAATTCCTAGAGAGGGTGATTCATTAGAGTGAGTTTGACAATGATCTCCTTTATGAATTCTAGTAGCTTCGAAAATAATATCGCTAATGATTCCAATACTTCCTTTGGTACGCATAAGATTTGTAAGCTCAAATAGACAATCACCAAACATAGGATCATTGGAATTCATCTTACTCAAGGCAATAGACTTATGGAGAATTTCATCTAGATTTTTCAAGGAATAATTCAGAAACCGTTCCTCAAGAAATTTCCATATAGTGTAGGCACACTCAAGAGTAGGCAAATTTCCAATCAAGTTTCTAGGCAAGCCTCTAGTGATAAGATTAACAGTTCTAAGATTGCGAACCATGTCAATTGACTCATCAAGGGTAGGATGCATAGGATCAACATGAGGTGCACAAGGGCTAGCAATGTACTTGTTCAAATGATATTCATTGAATCACAAGCATCTCATTTTTCCACTCATGAAAATACTCTCCATCAAGTATAGGCACTCTATGTCTAAGACTCCCAAAAGTAGACTCGTCCATCTTCCTCCAATGGTGTTTAAACCAAAGCATTGGAGACCAAAGCTCTGATACCAATTGAAACGATCGAGAAGAGGTGTCTAGAGGGGGTGATTAGACACTAAGCAAGAAAAGTTGCAGTTTTTAATTTCTTTAAGTTGAAGTGGAGTTTTTGCACAAATTTAACAATGACAATACATATCAAGCAAGCATGCAAAGAGTATATGAGCAGAAGAAAGTAAAGCATGCAACTTGCATGAATGTAAAGGGATGGGATTGGAGTGGGCAAACGCAATTTGGAGACACAGAGATTTTTGAGCCGTGGTTCCGATAGGTGGTGCTATCGTACATCCACGTTGATGGAGACTTCAACCCACGAAGGGTAACGGCTGCGTGAGTCCACGGAGGGCTCCACCCATGAAGGGTCCACGAAGAAGCAATGTTGTCTATCCCACCATGGTCGTCGCCCACGAAGGACTTGCCTCACTAGGGGTAGATCTTCACGAAGTAGGCGATCTCCTTTCCCTTGCAAACTCCTTGGTTCAACTACACAATCTTGTAGGAGGCTCCCAAGTGAGACCTAGCCAATCTAGGAGACACCACTCTCCAAGAAGTAACAAATGGTGTGTTGATGATAAACTCCTTGCTCTTGTGCTTCAAATGATAGTCTCCCCAACACTCAACTCTCTCTCACAGGATTTGGATTTGGTGGAAAGAATATTTGAGTGGAAAGGAACTTGGGGAAGACTAGAGATCAAGATTCATATGGTAAGAATGGAATATCTTGGCCTCAACACAAGTGTAGGTGGTTCTCTCTCAGAAAATGTAAGTTGGAAGTGTAGGTACGTTCTGATGGCTCTCTCCACGAATGAAGGGTGGGTGGAGGGGTATATATAGCCTCCACACAAAATCTAACCATGACACACAACATACCAATCTCGGTGGGACCAAATTGAGAAACTCGGTCGGACCGATTCAGCAAATGATGTGACCGTTAGGATTTTTGGTGGGACCGACATGCAACTCGGTAGGACCGATATGGTTAGGGTTAGGACATAAAGTAATCTCGGTGAGACCGATTACTCAAACTCGTTGAGATCGATTTTGGTAATGGACACACAGAGGGTTGGTCAGGCAAACTCGGTGGGACCCATTCGCTCATCTCGGTGAGACTGAAATGTTATGAAAGGGAAATAGAGAGTTTGCATTGTAATCTCGGTAGGACCGATTACTCAAACTCGGTGAGACCAATTTTGTAATAGATACATACAGAGAGATTACAATCCCATCTCGGCGAGACCAAGATCCCTATCGGTGAGACCGATTTGCCTAGGGTTTGTGGCAGTGGCTATGACATCTGAACTCGGTGGCGCCGGATAGAAAGAATCGGTGGGGCCGATTTGGACTTTTGGTTTGGGTCATATGTGGATGTGAGAAGGTAGTTGAGGGCTTTGGAGCATATCACTAAGCACTTTGAGCAAGCAAGCCATTAAGCAACACCTCATCCCCTCTTGATAGTATTGGCTTTTCCTATAGACTCAATGTGATCTTGGATCACTAAAATAGAAAGAGTAGAGTCTTGTGCTTGGAGCTTGAGCCAATCCTTGTCCTTAGCATTCCAAAGGGGTTCCACATCCCCTAGTCCATGCCACTCCATTGTTGAACTTATCTGAAACATACTAGATAAAAGTGTTAGTCCAACAAGAGATATGTTGACATTAATTACCAAAACCACCCAGGGAGCACTTGTGCTTTCAGGAGGCAACCACCATCTTTGTGGGAGTCGTTCTTACTGTGATCGGAGACAAGTTGGTTGACGCATATCTCCATATGCGTGTTGCCAAAAAGTTGTGGGATGTTATCGAAGATAAGTTTGATGCAACCGATGCTGGGAGCTATGCCATGGAGCAGGTCCATGATTACAGGATGGTTGATAACCGTTTCGTATTGGACCAGGCTCATGAGATACAGTGCATCGCTAAGGAGCTGGAGCTCCTGAAGTGTGAGTTACCGGACAAATTTGTCGCGGGTTGCATTATTGCAAAACTCCCTCCTGGATGGAGGAACTTTGCTACTTCTCTCAAGCACTTGAGACGTGAATTCTCTGTTGAGGATGTCATCGGTCATCTTAGTGTAGAGAAGAACTCGAGAGCAAAGGACTCACACGTGAAAGGGGCAGAGGGTTCTTCTAGTGCCAATGTGGTGTAGAAGAACTTCCACAAGTTCAAGGGAAAGAACTCTGTCTAGCAGAATACTACCTTTAAGAAGAAAGGTAAGAAGAAAGACAAAAAGAGAGATGGTTGCTTTACTTGTGGTTCAGAGGAACACTGGACAAACAAGTGTCCAAACAAGTACAAGAAGTCAGGACAGGACTCCAAGTCTGCCAATGTCACTTTGAGCAACAATGACGCGGCATCTGGGTATGGTAATCTGTTTACCATACTTTCAGTTTGTCATTCCACCGATTGGTGGGTTGACACTGGGGCCAATATCATGTGTGTGCTGATGTGTCTTTGTTTTCTTCTTACCAGGTCGCACGAGATTGTTCCGTCCTGGTGGGGAATGGCTCGCATGCTTCTGTTCATGGTGTTGGCACGATAGATCTGAAGTTCACTTCGGGAAAGATCGTGCAACTGAAGAACATGCAGCATGTCCCCACCATCAAGAAAAATCTCGTTAGTACCTCCCTTCTATGTAAAGAAGGGTTTAAGTTAGTATTTGAGTCTAACAAAGTAGTCGTATCTCGGTATGGACTATTTGTTGGAAAAGGATATGATTGTGGTGGTTTGTTCCGCCTTTCCCTAGAGGATTTCTGTAATAAAGTCGTGAACCAAATTCATTCTAATGTGAACGAATCTGAGGTTTAGCATTCACGTCTTTGTCACATAAATTTCAGTTGTATGACATGGCTAGGTAAAATAGACTTAATCCCGAGTTTCACTTTAGCCAAAGGCTCTAAGTGCCATGTGTGTGCAAGCTAAGCAACCTCGTAAGCCTCACAAGCTTGCGAAGGAGAGACACCTGGCACCATTAGAGCTCATACATTCAGATCTCTATGAGATGAATGGTCTGTTGACTAAAGGTGGAAAGAAATACTTCATGACATTGGTTGATGATTCCACTAGATTATGCTATGTGTATTTGTTAAATACTAAGGATGAGGCTCTACACTACTTTAAAGTCTATAAGGCTGAAGTTGATAACCAACTTGAGAAGAAAATAAAACAAGTCTGGTTTGATCGTGGTGGAGAGTACTTTTCTAATGAGTTAGATTTATTTTGTGCAGACCATGGCATAATTATTCATGAGAGGACGCCTCCCTACTCAACCCAGTCAAACAGGGTTGCCGAACGAAAAAACTATACTCTAACTGATTTGGTTAATGCCATGTTAGATAAATCGGGTTTATCCGAGGCATGGTGGGGGGACGCTGTATTGACATCATGTCATGTCCTGAATAAAGTTCCCACAAAGGATAATGAAACTACTCCCTATGAGCAATGGGAAAAGAAAAGAACTACACTCTCTTACTTAATCACTTGGGGCTGCTTGGCAAAGGTCAACGTGCCGATACCAAAAAGCGCAAGTTGGGACCAAAGACTGTGGATTGCGTTTTTCTTGGCTATGCCAAGCGTAGCGTTGGCTATAGATTTCTAGTGGTGAAATCTGATGTACATGACATGAAGGTCGGTACGATCATGGAGTCTAGGGATGCTACATTATTTGAGGATATCTTCCCCATGAGAGATATGCAAAGCACTTCTAGACTGGAATCTGATGATACTCCTGAACCTGCCATTCCAATGGAAAATTATGAACATAAAAGTGATGAGAGTTCCACGGAGGATGACGAGGAAGCTCCTGTTAGGAGCAAGAGACAAAGGACTGCAAAGTCTTTTGGTGATGATTTCCTCGTGTACCTCGTGGATGATGACACTCCCCGTTCCATTTCAAAAGCTTATGCATCTTCGGATGCTGACTACTGGAAGGATGCGGTCTGTAGCAAGATGGATTCCATCTTGGCTAACGGGACATGGGAGATCACTGATCGTCCTTATGGTTGTAAACCATTGGGATGTAAGTGGGTGTTCAAGAAGAAGCTAAGGCTCGATGGTACTATTGAGAAGTACAAGGCTAGGCTTGTGGCCAAGGGTTATACCCAGAAAGAAGAAGAGGATTTCTTCGACACTTACTCACATGTGGCTAGACTGACAACCATTCGAGTGTTACTCGCTTTGGCTGCCTCGCATGGTCTCCTCGTTCATCAGATGGACGTTAAGACGGCTTTCCTTAACGGAGAGCTAGACGAGGAAATTTACATGCAACAGCCAGATGGCTTTGTAGTAAATGGTCAGGAAAGAAAGGTGTGCAAGCTAGTGAAATACTTGTATGGCCTAAAACAAGCGCCTAAGCAATGGCATGAGAAGTTCAACACTACTCTGACATCTAATAGCTTTGTTGTTAACAAAGCTGACAAATGTGTATACTGTCGCTATGGTGGGGGCGAAGGAGTTATACTCTGTCTGTATGTCGATGACATACTAATATTTCGGACCTACCTCAAAGTCATTGAGGAGGTAAAGGCTTTTCTATCTCATAACTTTGAGATGAAAGACCTGGGTGTGGCTGATGTTATCTTGACCATCAAGCTACTAAGAAACTCTGAGGGTGGAATTACACTATTGCAATCCCACTATGTTGAGAAGATTTTGAGCCGTTTTGGATATTCGGGCTGCAAACCTTCTGCAACACCATATGATCCTAGCGTGAGGATTCGAAAGTTCAAAGGCACGGCTCTAGATCAATTGAGATATTCTCAAGTGGTTGGTTCACTCATGTACCTAGCATGTGCTACTCGTCCTGACATCTCATTCGTTGTGTGCAAACTGAGTCGGTTTGTTTCCAATCTGGGAGATGTGCATTGGCATGCTGTTGAGCGAGTTATGCGTTACTTGCAAGGTACCGCGAACTATGGGATTCACTATTCTGGGTACCCGACGGTACTTGAGGGGTATAGTGATTTGAATTGGATATCTGATGCTGATGAGATGAAAGCCACAAGTGGACATGTCTTCACACTTGGTGGTGGTGTTGTTTCCTGGAAGTCTTGCAAGCAGGCGATCTTAACCAGATCGACTATGGAAGCATAACTCACAGCATTAGACACATCATGCGTCGAAGAAGAATGGCTTCGAGAGCTTTTGATCGATTTGTCAGTGGTTGATAAACTAGTGTCGGTTGTCCTTATGAACTGCGATAATCAAACGGTGATTGCCAAGGCTAAGAGTTCGAAGGACAACATGAAATCCACAAAGCCCATAAGACGAAGATTGAAATCTTTCAGAAAATCAGGAAACTCCGAAGTGATAGCGTTGGATTATATCTAGACGGCTAAGAATCTGGCAGACCCTTTTACGAAAGGGCTATCACGGGTTGTGATAGAAAATGCATCAAGGGAGATGGGTATGAGACCCACATAAGTTGCCATGGGGGTAACCCAACCTATGTGATCGGAGATCCCGTGAATTAGGACCTGGGAAAACAATGCAGCGGTCAACTGAGGAGAGTATCCTTAATAAAACCACTCCGTTGGAGATGCAGTACTACTCTCAATTCTGTAAGGCAGGCTGACTTTTGTCTTAATGTGTTTCAAAGCTTGTGTAAGCAAGATTCTAACCTACATAGCATTCTTTGGAGGAACACACCTATGTGAGCCCAACTGTTGGTCACAGTCTATGAGATTGGGTGATCTCTAGGAAGCTCATGAGAAGGTACGGAGTATGACTAATAAGCTCCACCCGTGGGGTTTAGCCTTCGGTAGCCACGTATCAGCTGACAATAGGCGAAACTTCTACATGCCAAACTGACAATTCAAGTCATAGTCCATTGTTCAATTGTGAAGAAGTGTAATCCTGTTGCTCTAGATGGAAGTTCAACTTAATAGTCTCCACTGAAATTTCTGATATATCAAACATTGTTTGGAACAGTTGACAAACATATGTGCCTCGAGATCTGGTGGGGGATTGTTGAATCATGGATGGGCTTTAGGCCCATATGAACAATGATTCCTAGTTAATCTTGAGGCCCACGTATGGTATGGTAGGTGGTGGGAAGTTTAGTCCCACCTTGCTAGTTGAGGAGAGTTGAGACCCCTTTATAAGGGCTGCTCTACCACTTGCCATTGGGAGCTTGGGAAGAGGAGGGGTATACACATGCTCCTCCTCCTCCTCTGCCATGCCTCGCCTCACCACATCACTACGCAACGCGCGCGCTGTGGGTTGCGGGAATGAGCCGAGCCGGAGCTTATTTTTGCCACCCAGGAACGAATTAATTAATCAGGGATTAATTAACGAGTCGCTAACAGGTGGGCCACTGTCCGAGACGTTGGACTGCGGGCTGACTTGCATTCCCGGGATTCGTCGATTCCGTTCGCGGGTGTGCGACCCTTCTCCGGGAACGACGACTCCCTTCCCGGGAGTCCGTCGACTCGGTCGTGGGCCTCCGCCCAAGCCCACGACAGACTATATAAGAAGGCTCTGGCCACTGGAGTGACCTAACTCGGTTCACTCACTCCCTCTCGCGCAACCTAGCTGTCATCTATTGTTCCCTGCTCTGTGTTGTCTCCGGTGACCCCATCCTGACGACCATGTGCATGGTTGGTCGGGAGAGCAGGTGCCTCAGAACCTTGCCGTTCGAGATCCTGCCCGGGAGATCCGCAATAAGGTTTTTGGGGAGCGTCTCGACGCGACTGCTTCCGATCCGTCCCCAGCTCTGTCTGCCTCTACTTCCACTACTTCCCCTGCATCCAGGGCGGCTCCAGCGTGGGGTCGTGTAGGGGCGGCCACCCCGGGTAAATTTTCGAAACCTAGGGTACCCCCCTACTCATCTTAGCCGGCGGCCACCATGGGAGGCGAGCAGTTTCGCTGGTAGGTCTCAGGTCTGGTCGACCATGACGAGGGAAGAGGAAAACGATTCGCAAGATGCCAAAGATAATTGCTCGCTAGGAGATCTATTAATCTATAGATTGGACAAACAAGTAAGCCCAATAAAAAATAGATGAGCCCATTAGTACGCAGTCTGATTTTGACGTTCACAAGTCCTTTTCTAATTTCTATCGATCGTGGAACTGGTCGTCATAAACTCACGCCTAGCGATCACGCCGTGAAGACGCAACGCCGCCTCCAGTGCTGTCTTGCAGTCGCCGGCGCTGCCGAGGTCTGTCCAGCCGATGGTGCTAGATGGAGAAGGAGAAGTGAGTCGTCCTGTTCTGGATGTCGTCCACACGGGAAGCGGAGTCGCCACCACCGCCGCCGCCACTGTCCCTGTTCGAAACAACAAGCGAGCAGCCAACAGAGGCAACAACGACCAGGTTATTTCGCTCTCCCCTAGTCTTCTCTTTTGTTCTGTAATGTTTAATTTGTTGTCATGTTGGCCTAATTCTTGGAAGTTGAATATTGAAACTTAACTAAAAGTGTGATGTTACAGAGACCTAAGAAGATGAAGCAGATAGAATCTTTTTTCAGGGTTATCCCTGTAAATCAGTCTGGACCCCAAGTTTGTGAATCTGAAGTAAATGTAACCATTTCAGAAGCTAGTGTTCCTGAAGTATTAAGCCAAGAGGCTGATACAAATAATTTGCAAGATGATATTCCTCAAATATTTAATCCAGCTAACATTGAACCTGATCCTGGCCTTCGGAAACAAATTGAAGAGTATGCTACCCCGGAAATCAGAGATGTAGTGAGAAGGGTGTATATCTCGAAAGGTGCATGTCAGCCTAAAGATCATGATTTTGAATGCAATGAAGATGGAAGGGTATTTAGAGAAATATGGTACAAGGAGTTTGATTGGCTAGAGTATAGTGTAGCCAAAAAAGCCGCTTACTGTTTTCACTGTTTTCTTTTCAAGAAACCAACAATCAGTTCAAAGTTTGGGGCTGAAGTCTTCACCAAGACTGGGTATACGAACTAGAAGAAAGCAGTTGAAAACTTCAGCCTCCATGTAGGTTCAACAAATAGTGCTCACAACAATTCAAGAAGGCATTATGAAGATTTTAAAAATCAGAAGCAAAGTGTGACATATGCAATGACTACTCAAACTGAGAAGGCACATATTGAATACCAGAACCGATTGTTGGCTATTGTTGGTGTTGTAAGGTTTCTGCTTAGGCAAGGTCTTGCTTTTCGTGGTCACGACGAGTCTAAGAATTCGAGAAACAAGGGTAATTTCCTTTAGATGTTAGAGTGGTATGCTCAAAGATGTAAGGATGCAGCTGATGTTCTCTTTGATAATGCTCCTGGAAATCATCAGATGACTTATCATGAAATTCAGAAGCAATTGGTGCAAGCTTGTGCAGAAAAAACTATTGAAGTCATGATGAATGAGCTTGGGGATGGTCAATTCTCACTTCTTGTTGATGAATCCCGTGATGCGTCAATCAAGGAGCAAATGGCTGTGATTTTGAGGTTCTTGAATAAGCCAGAGGAGACTTTAGAAAGGTTGCTTTGTGTTGAGCATGTTGTTGACACCACATCTGCTTCTCTCAGACGATCTTTGGATAAAGTGTTTGCCACCCATAATTTGAGCATGTCTAGGCTGAGAGGGCAAGGATATGATGGAGCCTCAAATATGCGTGGGCAACTTAATGGCTTAAAGAAACTTGTGCTAGATGATAATCCTCATGCATTTTAGGTACATTGTTTTGCCCATCAACTTCAACTAGTGGTTGTGGCTGTTGTGAAAGGAGTTCTTGCTATTAGTGATTTCTTTGGCTACACAAATATCATTGTGACCATGGTAAGTGCATCTTGTAGAAGAAAAGATGCGCTACTACAGAAACATCATGACAAGATTGTACTCCAATTGGAGAATGGGGAGATTATGAAAGGATGGGGCAAACATCAAGAGACAACTATAGCACGACCTGGTGATACACGTTGGGGATCACACCAAAGAACTCTAGTTCGTATCTATCAAATGTGAGACTCAGTGATCCAAGTGCTACATGATATTTGTTTGGATGGAGAAAATGACGACGACAAAGGCAAAGCTTCAGGTTTGATGAAACAAATGGAAGTATTTGAATTCGTACTCATATTGCACTTGATGATTAAAGTGCTTGGTCTGACTAATGATTTGTAGAAAGCATTGGAACAAAAGGACCAAAACATAGTCAGTGCAATGAACATGATTGTCTCTGTGAAAAGGTTATTGCAGCATTTGAGGGATGAAGGGTGGGAGCCACTTTTGGAGGCTGTAATTGCATTTTGTGTTCAGAGAGATATACCGGTGCCAAATATGAATGATAATATTTCAGCAAGGGGTTATCCAAGGAGTTCATGTGAGTCAGTTACTTGCTTCCATCACTACAAGGTAGAAATATTCAATGAGGTGATTGATAGAAACATAGCCGAGATGAACAATCGATTTAGTGAAACAACAACCCGATTATTGATTTGCATTTCATGTCTAGTTCCTAGAGACTCATTTAGTAGCTTTGACCATGACAAGATAATTGAGCTTGCAAGCATTTACTCAGCAGACTTTGATCCAGAAGAACGGCAATTTTTGAGTGGTCAGCTTGACATACAGTGGCGGAGACAGGGGGACCAGCAGGGCCCTGGCCTCCCCTAACATCACTAATTTGATACTAATATAGCAATGAACAGTGCAGAATTTAGAGAATAATACATGCATTAGTGTAGTTTGGCCCCTGTAATCCAAAGTATGTGTCATTTGGCCCCCCTAACCTTTAATTCCTGGCTCCGCCACTGTTGACATATACATTGATGTGATGAAAAGATCACCTGTTTTTTGTGGTTGTGATAGTCTATCAAGTCTCTCTGTCAAGTTAGTTCCAACTTAGGAGTATTTGCGTTTCCCATTGGTTTACCGACTCATCAAACTTGCATTGATATTGCCGGTTGCGACTGCATCAGTTGAAAGGGCTTTCTCAGCCATGAATATAATAAAAACAGATTTGAGAAACAAGATAGGTGATGAATGCTTGAATGATACGATGGTTTGCTATGTTGAGCGAGATATATTTGCTGGGATTGAAGACAAGAAGATTATCGAACATTTTCATGGCCTAAGAGATCGTAGAGGCCATCTTCCAAATCCTCCACGTATAACTAAGCTTAATGGTAAATAGTTGTCTTATCTTTTGTTTAAACAAATGGCATACTATGCTGTGATTTAGATTAATCTGATTGTTTTTACATGTTTCAGGTACCTAATGGACTAGAAGAATAAATATTTGGGGTAACGCATGGAAGATTTAACCAGCGGAAGTCCAAGTTAGGCTTTATGTGATTTTTTGCGTTCCAATTTTTTGCCTACTTCTTGAGAATAAAATTACTTAGATAAATTTATTTTGTTGATAGTCTTTCCTGCATGCATACTCTTGGCCAACTATTTTTCTTGATTATATTGTGGCTTAGATTTTTTTTCTTTAAAAGTCCGCCCCTGGTAACTTCAAATCCTGGATCCACCACTGCCAGCATCAACACCATAGTCGACGACTCCGCCACCAAGAAGAAGGCCACAGACGAAGCCGAGGCTACTGCTGCCGCCGTCGCGTTGGTCTAACCAACCGGAGGGTATGATCTGTTCATCCCTTATTTACTAGTGCTTGTGCTAGCCGTATATGTGCTGCTCATAGATGGTTTGCTTCTATATTCTGTACGTGCTAGTATGCCTAGGAATCGGTATGAGATGCATACCGTATTTGCCATGCTTACTGTTTACTCGTGGATTAGTTTAATTGGAAAAGTGCTAATATTTCCAACAGTATCTAATACATTTAGGGGTAACCGTAATAAATGAAACTAAACACACAATGTGCTGCTACACACATTTCAGTTGCGAAGAGCTCTTAATCACTTGGCCAACACACACTTCATTCTACTTACATCACTTCGACTTCTAATGGTCACTGATGGGTTTCTGAGGGGCGCCTACTCTGTTTGCACAAGGGGTACCTGAACTCTCTGCATTGTAGTGTCGTACCCCAACTAAATTCCACAACAAGCTAGCTTGAACTATCTGGATAGCTTGAATTGCACAAGCAGCAGCACATACACAGCAACGCTGTAATTTGCGGTGGCGATTTGCTTTCTTCCTCCTCCCACATTGTTCTACAGTCATCAGCCTGGCCAACTACTCATGTAGCAAATGTCATAAAAATATCTAAAGTACACACATGTGCATATGTTGTCCTAGACCCCTTGCACACTAACTACACTACTTTAGCTTTGTTCATTGGTTTCTCGCCAACCGATGTTGTGGGGCTTTCACCTTTGGTCATCCTCCGCCCATATACCATATATGTAGACTCCCCCATGCTCTCTTCTGCTCATCCTTCTGCCTCTTGTAGGTTGTAGCCGACGTTGGCCTTCCCAAGTCCTAACAAGTTTCGGGCTCCCAAACATATGCATGCATGTTTGGAGTCAAATTACATATATGTGATGTGAGAAAGCAAGCTCTCTTGTTTGGGAACAGGAAGCACCGGGAACTTGAAAGGAACGAAGCTAGGACGATGCTCTTTGATTGTGCGGCCTGATCCAACAGTTGCTTCAGATGCCTCTTCCTCGTCGTTGGCATTCTGTGGTGCCTATGAGTAGCCAGCAAGTTGCCCACGATATCCCAGTTCAACATCTCACTCATCCAGCTCTGAGAGATCATGTGTAGGTTACTTAATTTGGGCACATTGTCACCAAACATGATTCTGGAAGAACTTTCATAGTTCAACTTCTAAACGAGAAATCAATTAGAAAAAAAATTACTTCCATGTTGTAACTTAGAAAAAGGTTCCAACTCTTTCAAGCAGTGCTTCTGTTGGGCAAAGCAAGAGTTTATTGTAAGAAAAAAATGTCTTGATAGCGGCAGCAAGCTGTATCTGTGGTCGCCCCGTCCCCCGTGCCGCTCCCGCGAGCGGCCCGGGCGGAACCCTAGATCGCCACCGCCGCTCCCCTTTCTCGCCTTCCTTCTCCCTCGCCGCCGCCAGGGGACGCCGCCGGGCAAAGCCCGCGCGTGCGTCGGCGGTGGCGGGGCTCCCTCCCCCATCACGAGGCTCCTGGGCGGTGCGGGATGGCCGGTCCTCGCGGCGGCGCTCGGCTCGGTGGCAGGTCGGGCCGCCGGTGGATCTGGGCGGGGCTCCCCTGCTTGGTGGCAGCGACGTGGTCTGTGCAGGGCGGTGAGCGCGTGGGCTCCTCCTCATCCCGATCTGATGGCGCCGCGGTGGCGCCGGCGCTCGGGCGTGCGGCGGGGTCCGCGGGGGTGGTCGGCGCGCGTCTTCCTCCCCGATCTGATGGCTCCATGGTGGCGCGCGCCAGTGCTCGGGCGGTTGGCTTCGGCAAGTGGTGGCGGGCGCTGGGCTCTCGTTGGCGCTCCGGCGTGTGCAGGCGGCGGCGGTCCCTGTGCGCGGTCGGCGGCTCCACCTCTGACCCGGACGGCACGGAGGATGACGGCGGCCCGGCGTGGCCGGCGATCCGGATGCGGTGGTGCCGGTGGCTCACTGATATGCCGGTACTCCAGGGTTTGCCTAGTGGTACTGGTGGTGACGGCGGCCCGGGCACGAGAGTTGGATCCCTTCGAGCTGATCTGGGTGAAAACTTGCCTTCGGCTCCTGCTAAGGCCGGCGGTGGCGGCGCTATCTGTGTCGTTTCCTTCTTGAAGGCATCGCCGTGGAGAAGTTCAAGGCCACTCTCTGCTACCTCCGGGGGAAACCCTAGATCGGATGATCGGATGACGGCGGCGCTCTGGTGTCGTTCCTCCCTTGGGGGCGTCATTCTTGGAGGTACACACGTGATCGAGGGACCAGAGGACGGATTCTTTGGTGGAGTGGTGCTTCATCCTACACACTGATGGCGATGGATCTTGACGGTGTGGCGCAGTGCAGATTTGAAGTTCGCTGTGGGAGGATGGACTCGCGCAGGAGGACGATGCTATCGGGCGTCATGGTGGCGTCGATGGCAGAGAGACCTGGCACGGTACATGCAATAGTACAGCTCTGAAGATGGATTGGTGGCAGGTGGCTGCGGCGGCCTCATACCCGGCAAGCGTCCTGGTTGAGGAGTGCGCCGGACTGGTAGGTGCCCCATACCCGGCAGGCGTCCTGGTTGGGACCTCATGTCTTAGATGTTTAGGTTTGGCTGCGATGTCTATTTGGTATTAGGCCGAGACTATCGGCGCCCCTTCATCGATTGGACAGGTGTAGCGACAGTTGTTGCTTAGACGGTGGCTTTAGTCTTGCTATTGTATGGCTTTGTACGGTCTTGTGAGAATAATTAATAAAGTGGCCGTATACATCGCCCAGATGCAGAGGCCGAGGGTCATCCTCCTTTTCTAAAAAAAAAGAAAAAACAAAATAACTAGTTAATGCCTGCAGGAACTAAGGGAAATATGTTACAGGACAAGGGCAACCATAAGTGGAAGATGGAAGAGAAAGTCTCTTATCACCTTGCTCTCCCATAGAGCGTGTGTTTCTGGCTCCATCTTCCTTCTTTTTTCCATGGCCAACAGTTCATCCTTATATACCTTTGTTATTTATGTTTAATATTTGCGAGCTTATTACTTGGGTGCAGAATGGGGTTATCAACTAATTGATCAATCCATAAACACTAAAAAATACGCTTAACATAGAGGTAACCTTAACGAATGAACTAACAACCAATCTGCAGGGCACCTTTCACTTGCAAGAGCTCTCAATCACTTAACCAACACACACTTCATTGTATGCAATAAGTATCAGTTGGTTAGCATGACCAGGCGATGACAGTAGCATAGCAGGATAGTATACAACATTATTCCATCACTTTAAGTCCCAAAGCATAGGTCTTGGCACTCGGCAAAAATGAGCCATGAACGAAGACCTACAAGCAAAACCCTTCTTTTTATATGTATTGATAACTTCAGTTCTTACACAGAAAACAGCATCCGGACCTAGCTCGTATAGCAAATGTCACAAACCTCACATTCTCTATGGTTTATGTGCCCCTATCAACTCTGGGATCTGACACCAAATATGTACTCTGATACTGGCTGTTAAGTATCATGATTATTAGGAAATACGAGATAAACTAGGATTTGCTCTGGCTTGTCAAACCCGCCGCGACGCCTCGTCAATACCATCTTCTCTCCGGTGCACCCCTACTTCGACATCACTGCGCCCATGCTAACTCGGCGCCTCCTTGCGCCCGTGGCTCCACGGCGACTTTCTCGACACCGGCCACCCCGACTTGAGTTCAAGACCCGGCTGGCGCAATTAAAATTGTAGCCCACTTTCAGTCCACGTTTAGGCCTGAGGGAGCCACACGTGAGGAAGAGTGTTGACGTATAATGTGTTGTCTAGTCTCTTCCATCAAATCGGTCTTTTGATTGCATTGGCTAGAGCATGCACTCCTACACTGGCCACCAATGGAGACATGCTCAAGAAGCCTGACTGCAATTGCTCACAGGAAAGTTCCTCTGCACAACTCCAGATGAGAAACGGGACGACAATCCTTGTGTCGTGTTCTTCTGACATGCCAGCGGATCTTCAACGAGATGCCTGCAAATTCGAGGTTTACACAAGGCCTGACGTCGAAAGAGTGTCTGGTGCCATGTCTTACGCTGGAATAGCATTCGCCAATTCGACTCAAATCAGCGTGGACGCTTTACTTTTGACTTGTGACTTGATATTTGCGAGCTTATTATTACCCGGGTGCAGAATGAGCTTATCGATTAATTAATATATATATCCATGGACACTAAAAGATGTAAAGTATCTAACATACATACAGGTAACCGTAATGAATGAAACTAAACACCCAATGTGCTGCTGGACACATTTCAGTTCCCCCGCAAGAAAAGACACATTTCAGTTGCGAAAAGCTCTTAATCACTTGGCCAACGACGCACACTTCATTCTACTTGCATCACTTCGTCTCCTCTGGTCTCTGATGGGTTTCTGAGGGGCGCCTACTCTGTTTGCACAAGGGGTATCTGAACTCTCTGCATTGAAGTGTCGTACCCCAACTAAATTCCACAACAAGCTAGCTTGAACTATCTGAATAGCTTGAACTGCAGAAGCAGCAGCACATACACAGCAACGCTGTAATTTGCGGCGGCGATTTGCTTTCTTCCTCCTCCCACATTGTTCTACAGTCATCAGCCTGGCCAACTACCCATATAGCAAATGTCATAAAAATATCTAAAGTACACAAATGTGCATAAGTTATCCTAGACCCCTTGCACACTAACTACACGACTTTAGCTTTGTTCATTAGTTTCACACCAACCGCTGTTGGCGTTGGGGGGCTTTCACCTTTGGTCATCCTCTGCCCATACCGTATATGTAGACTCCCCCATGCTCTCTTCTGCTCATCCTTCTGCCTCTTGTAGGGTGTAGCCCACGTTGGCCTTCCCAAGTCCTAACTAGTTTCATGCTCTCAAACATATGTATATGCATGTTTGGAGTCGAACTATACATGTGGTGGTGAGAAAGCAAGCTCTCTTGTTTGGGAACAGGAAGCACCGGGAACCTGCTAGGAACAAAACTAGGACGATGCGCTTTGATTGTGCCGCCTGATCCAACAGTTGCGCCAGGTGCCTCTTCCTTGTCGTTGGCATTCTGTGGCGCCTACGAGTAGCCAGCAAGTTGCCCACGATATCCCGGCTCAACATCAAACTCCTTCAGCTCCAAGAGATCATTTGTCGGTTACTTAATTTGGGCACATTGTCACCAAGAAATGTTTCTGGGAAAACTTTTAAGTTCAAATTCTGAACAAGAAACCGGTTAGAAAAAAATTACTTTGTTGTAACTTAGAGAAAAGTTCCAACTCTTTCAAGCGGTGTTTCTGTTGGGCAAAGCAAGAGTTTGTTGTAAGAAAAAACAAAATAACTAGTAAATGCCAGCAGGAACTAAGGGGAAATGTGTTCATAGGACAAGGGGAAGGAAGGGCAAGAGAAAGTCTCCATCACCTTGTTATCCCATAGAGCGTGTGTTTCTGGCTCCATCTTCCTTCTTTTGCCCATGGTCAACAAGTCGTCCTTGTATACCGTTTGTTAATTATGTTTAAATTTTTGCGAGCTTATTACTTTGGTGCAGAATGGGCTTACCAATAAATTGATCTATCCATAAACACTAAAAGATGCGCTTAACATACAGGTAACCATAACAAATAAACTGAACAGCCAACTCGCAAGACACCTTTCACTTGCAAAAGCTCATTGTACTTGCAATAAGTATCAGTAGGTTAGCATCATCAGCCAATGACTGGTAGCATAGCAGGATAGTATACAACATTATTCCATCCTTTTGACTCTAAAAACATAGTTCTTCGGACTCGGGAGTAATGAGCCATGAACGAAGACCTGCCTGGTATTGTTATACAGTTCGAAACAACTCACAAGCAATAACTTCAGCTCTCTCTCCAGGAAACAACATGCGAACCTAGTTCATATAGCAGATGCCACAAACCTTACATTCTCTATGGTTTCTGTGCCCCTATCAACTCCGGGATCCGAAAACAAATACGTACCATCGTACTGGCCACCAATCAAGGCATGCTCAAGCAGTCTGACTGCAATTGCCTCGAGCAGCCTGACTGCAATTGCTCACAGGAAGTTCCTCTGCACAGCTCCAGATGAGAAACGGGACGACAATCCTTGTGCCGTGTTCTCTGGATCCAAAGCCACATTTTGCCGCCCAGCGGTCAAGTCTTTCTCACGGTCCCACGGCTTCCATGGGTGGTTCTCCTCCCATTCTTCCTTCCCTCGTTGTTGCTTCTGCTTTTTTTTCTCCTTTTTGTTCTCTCGGTGCTTCTGCACAAGAGATACCGACCGCTTGGAGGAGTTGTATTTATCCACAAGAGAAGCATTTGCGCTTTTGCCCTGCTCTTCATGTCCATCTGCAATTGCCTTCGCTTTGTTGTAGGCTTCTAAGTAGCTGCAAAACACATCATTCACATTATCACCAGTTGTACATCATTGTTTTCATATATCAGCATGTCAAGTACTATGACGAACAAAAATGTCGCCAAAAACTGCTGGTATTTTTTTGTGCCAAGCCACTCTCTGTGACAGTACTCTGGTCATATTTGCTGGTATAGAACACATTGCCTGATAGTGTATCATAGAGCGAAAACAACAGAGGCAGAATTATACTTTTGCTGTGCTTTCTGGGCTCTATCAAGTGGACTATCTGTCCATGCACTTGTGTCACCACGTCCTTCTTTGCCATTCATGCTAAATGCCGTAGTTGAATGCATTGGTACTCCAGCCTGTGGAATAATTGTATTATTAGATACAAACATGTAACAAGTACCATTTCCCTCTTTAGAGTGAATTAAGGAGATATATTATGATCATTTACTTTTCTTTCAGGTGGCAATGTAGTCATCCATTCGTCTCGTGTAGGCGGTGCCTCTGGCTGTTTCGGAACTGCCAAAAGTTCTTCATCGCCTTCAAGAGATATACCTAAGAACAAATAGCTATTAAGATGCAGAAAATGTACTGTGCTTCCAAGCTCAAACGCACCCGCCACGGAAGGTAAAGTCCAAAAAAAAGTAAAACAAATTCAAAAAAGCTGAATTTTTTTGGGAACAAACATTGCTTAGTGTTCTACCTGCATGCAAATTTTTAGTGAAGGAATGACATCCATGGTGGTCTGGGCCTTCAGCCATGTTTGTTGTCAAGAAATTCAGGTTTTTTTGGAAGAAAAAAAAGTATTTTTTCGGATTTTACTGTTTGTCAGGGTGTGTAAGTGCGCAGGAGCCAAAAATCCATCTCCAAAAGATACCATATTGATATCATGTTCTATTCTTCAATTTTCACAATTATCTGCTGTACCATATTACATTAAATGTAATTACTACAAATAAATGCTGAGAAAATACAAACACACCTGAAATAGAATATCTATGGTAGGAAGGTTTAAGCGCAAACCAAATCATTATGATAGGACCATATGGTCAATCAAACCCAGCTTTAAGAAACAATTTTCCTCACACCACCACACCACCATAATAACAAAGAGCAGTTCTCTGTCATTCATGACCCGGAATAGGATTCCATAACTAGAGCAGCATATAAGGTTTTTTTTCCACAAAAATATGCATAGACTGAAAACAAAATAGTTATTGTGCATGCTACAACGCCTATCATTTTTCCTACATTAGCACATTTATGAGTTTTCGCATTATTGTGTTGTTAGTGGTACCTTGTAATCGTCTCCATTCTGCAGCCTCGCGCATTGCTTTAAGCTCAACCTACAAAAATACCAAAAAAGGATCAGGACTCATGCAACTAAGAGTAGTATTGTCTGTGGTCCTAACCAATAGAAAGGCGATCTTGACAAATCAATATGTAGCGCAAGTTACCTCGAATTGTTCCATCTCTTCTTTCTTTTGTATCTTCTCATCTATTGCGCCTCTCTGCGATCAATGATACGTAGTCAGCACAAAATATCAGTTGAGAAGGGGAAAGCAAGCTAAGTAATTCCTGACATCACATAGTGAGCTAGCATTGAAACAAATTAATCGGTGTAAAAACATATTGCTGGTTGTGGGCAACAAAATGCGATATGAGGTGTATTGTAAGTTCTAGAAGACTGAACTTCACTCATTCTGCAAGCATCGCTATTCTTACAATGGTACCGACCAAATTTAAACATATTAAGAAAATTAGTACTTTCCCCCTTCAACCTATCTCAAACTTCCTGCGCTGCTACAAACGGTACTGTCAGATCATTAGCAGGCCAAAATCAAGAAAAGTCGTAATAAGTCCTTCCACCAAACTTAACATGTGTGTTGTAGCTAAATAGTCAATAGTTGTAGGCGGAGTGATGCCCTATCCAAGAACAGAATGCAATTTGAGCATACAGCATCATACATCAATATTTTTTCCTTGGCAAATATATAATATTTTCTGTTGTTTGGAATCAGAAACTCACTTCAGATTATTTTATCTCAACACATCGAAACATTTAATTTATTATTTTTCATAAGAAAGCAAATGGATAACTATTTTAAATAATTGTGACATTTCGCAAATCATATGATATTCAAGACATGTACCTTTTGAGGGTCTTGCAAGTCTTTAAAAGCATTGTTCAATTTCACAAAAGCCTCCTGTGCTGAAGGATGAGGGCACTTGTCCGGATGCACTAAAAGAGATAGCTTCCAATACCTATAATACAAGATAAGAATGATTGATCAGGCTGACAAATAACAAGGCAAAACAGACAGAGTAGATCAATCAATAAGCTTGCTCAATACAGGAGACAGGATGCACACCAACTTCAGTGTAAGTGATTCTCGATATGAAAGATCATCAATTGGCAGCCCAACTACAGGCATTTTAAACAGGTGCTCACCGACTTCAATGAAGTATCAAATGCACAGTAACTTCAGGGCAAAGTATCAAACATCTTGACAGATGATAACCGTAGGAAGACACCATTCAAATTTTGGAACTTGGATATTCGAAATAAGGACCAAAGAACAAGTTGAACAAGTATTGGCACATAGCCGGGGAAGTTGGGGGTATGGCCTATTTTGGCATCCAATTGTGTCTGCCAGGAGTTTATTTTGTGAGACATCATAAGAGTTTTTTTCAATAGTAATCAATCTAAGCATGTACTACTCGGTTGGATTCTGTTTGCTGTTTGCATACTCGCAAAACAAAGGGCAATGCATTGAACTTAAGAACCCAACAGATCTCCATAGGATTATAACAATGTACCATGGACAATTATCCTCAAGAGGTATTGGATGTGAGTAGTAAATTATTGGGAACTAGAGCTCCATAGACGTTTTCATTTGTTTTGCTTAGCACATTCTTAACTCTATGATGATATGGGCTCATTTCATGACAGAGATGAATCAGAGATGTGAAAAAATTACAAGAGACAGTAGAACATTAAACTTGTTATATTTGCCATCATATAATATCCTGCACATTTTCATTATTCTCAACAGAAGGTGAGGTCTGCGTCATTTGCAACTATTGTGAAAAAACTTAATTAATTTCTGCTGCCTATCTACATACAGGTATATCATATATCAATATGTATAATAAGCATGGAATGTACACAAATAACAACCTTTTCTTGATGTTATCAGACGACATCTTCCAATTTATGCCCAGAACATCATAGAGGGCGTCTGCATCAGCACCCAATATTCGAGTAACCTACACCCAATTCCACGAAAATTAAGATTAGAAGTTAATGGTGCACGACAAATGAGAACAGGTATGTGATAGGAAATAGACTCAAGTATATGTCCTGACAAAAATCATTTTCAATCCACTGAAGTTTATCAAAAGCCAGCTAAACATTCAGAATCTTAGGTATAATAGAAGCCTATGATTAGGTCTCCAAACAAACTATCCTGGAATAGCAAATTGGGATCCCGATAACAATTAAAGATATGTTCATGAACATTCCTGTTAGTGTCACAGACAAATAACCTCGCATAATGTTCAGTAGAAGATTTTGCAAATACCAATCACATGCCAGGTGAGCACAGGAAATATAGATGATTCACGCTAATTGGCTCTATAGATTATATGAATGCTGCCAGCAGCAAACTGAATAAACAAAAAGCATGGCAAGCAATTGGTAAGAGTGTAAACTACACCCAAGGTACTGCGGTAAGACATAGTGAAGACATAGCAAGAAATGGCCTAAAAGTATACTGATGGTGCACATATTTCTGACAAATGGGCCATACAGCAAATTTATGATGTCTGCTAAAAGACCAAGGGTCTGGCATGAAGAGAGGACCTAAGGCAATTGTTGAAGCTGAATAGAAATAATTAACTATAAGAATCAGGAAATAGTGTAGAGTAGACCCCACAATAACTGGAGAATGCTGCATCGACACATGCTGGAGGGACTTCAAAGTACAGAAGTACATTTTTGTACTGAAAAACATTGGATGAGATTTTGCGAAAATGAAAATGTCGCTGAAAGTGTACCTCTTCAAATCGCTCGGCTTCATTTGCAGATGCAGCTTCAGCGACCATGGCTGGTGGTGGAGGACCTATAAGAAATCCATCATCAGCTTCCAATTCAGCATCCCTGGAGATAGAGAAAATATAGTTACTATTTAAGAACATAAAACAGTGCTTAATGAGTTACTTATTAAGCGACGCAGCTCTTAAGGGCATGTGTAGTCAGCTCTCGACTAAGTAACAAATCACAAGGTCATAAAACAATATCTTACCGGCACCTAAGAGCCTCTGTCATTTCGGCTGCTGCAGCTAGTAATTCACGTGATGGCATTGCAGGACCAATTACCCTGCATGCAACAAAACCTTGTTGGACAATAATTGAGTAATGGTAATAAATTAGCATCCTAATGCGTTGAAAATAACATGTGACTGGGAAATAAGTAATTCATAAGACCAATCCTCTCCATTAAGCACCCAGCACATGCCTAATCTAGAAATCAGGAATTCCCGGATAGCAACACGTTTTGTGCAAGAGAAATGGCAACAATTACGAAAGAACAAGAAAGAGGATCCTGAATTCCTTATATGCCGGCATATACAGAACAGACACCAATAGCCAGTATGCAGAGGTAGACATGCGTTACAAAACAAACCTCATAGTGCCCTAATGCCCTTTGCTAGTGCCACTAGAGTACAAACGAGAACCTGACATTACATTACGGACAATTTACCCAAACTAGTTCAGGATAGACCAAACCTGGCAAATTTATCAAGTCTAGCTAAAAGAACAAATACTTTCTAGCAGAGTAATCATGACAAAAGAAGTCAGCTATAACCAGGAACAATATTTTCTAACAGAGCAATTCTGGCACATAGGCATTACCTCTTTATAGGGGTGTCCTCTTCCCGGTCAACTTTTCCTCCATCTTCAGGAGGGATGTCATCTTTATTTTGTACGTCAAAGTTAGGCAACGGTACTTGTTGTCTATTTCGTGCCACAGTTTCATTTGGATCATTTCCATGTTTGGCACTTGCTGCTAATACTGGTCCAACAACATCAAGGGTAGGAACACCTTTTGCTGCAAGCAAGTAAGCTCCATTTGCACTTTCTTTCAATTTGAGGGATCTGAAAAGTTTCTTCAAACGCTTCACCAATGGCTTGTCAGAAATTCCAGAAATATCAATGCCTTCACCACTATCTATCATTTGGAGAAGCTGCATGTTAACAAAAGTCACAAGTAACTTATTGTTCCATGGGAAATCAGAGCCAATAGTACAAAAAACGCAAAACTAATGGAAGTAAGGCAAAAACTTCTATCCAGTGGAACTGGTGACGACAGAGGCGAGTAGCAAAGGCAACAGCTAGTAAAATCCAAAAGTCCAAGTTGATAGAAGAGTGGTCGTGAACAACAGAAAATGTGTATGTAGTAAGTGAGCTCATACCCACTGAAAATGCTATCTACTGTTATTTTTTGCTGTGAAATTGTGACTGTAGAAGTGCGCCTACTAGCTGGTTTAACTAGTGATGGACTTGGTCAACTAGTCGACTAGTCCACAAATCACCTAAACTGTTGGGTAGCGACTTGACTTAAAATTTGACTGAGTGCAGAAGTTTGACACCTTGTGAAAAATATAGGCATGACATTCATTCAAATGATGCACATTACATATACGAATTGGTTGGCACTGTAATATCCTGAAATACATTATCTTTTACAATTTTAAGATACTAGGACATTTCACCTTTAAACATCGCCATAATTAGAACATGACTACAATTTACCCACTTCAGCTGTAATGGCTACAGTGTTCACGTCAGATAGGCAACTGTGTCGTGCAAACTAACCGAATTAATCTTTTCTCACGGTGCAATTGTGCAGGTCCAGAGTCAGGCAACATATAATAGAGAAAATTCTTGTTGGAGAACTCGAATCAAATTACTGAAGGCCTTACCTGACGAAGCTCGCTGGTGATGGCAGGGAATTCACTGAGAATGCCACGGACGATTTCCTGCGCCTCCTCGATCCATCCTGAATCATCTGAGCCTGATCCCGACATGTCGCTGCCATCGCTGCTGTGACGGGCACGCTCATCCCGGCGCCTCCGCCTGTGACGATGTCTATCATCGTCACGGGAACTGCGTGAGCGGCCACTGCTCTTGTGGTGATGGCGGCGGCGACGAGATGAGGACGACTTTTCAGGTTTGCTGCTACTGCGACTCCGGGGTCCGGGGCTGCGGCTAGGAGAGGAGTCCGGCGAAGGGGAAGAATCAGAGTCCGAAGAGGGTGTGGCATTGCGCGATCTCTTGCTGCTGCGGCCGCGTCGTCGGCGCTTCGCTTCCTTCTCCCTGTCACCCTTTCCCATCTTTGAGTTTGTGTCCTGGGACAAGGAGAGGTCGGTTTTGAGAGAATAACTAAAATACCACTGGTCAAAACCAAAAGTTCGAAAATGCCATTAGGCTCCGTTTGGATGTTGGACATTACAAACTTGATAGGTTATTATACATGTAGACACTAAAAATAGCATTTAGAAACTAGGTGTACATATAAAACACTGCAAATAGCATTCAGAAAAGAAAAAACTGATCATATGATGGTGCTGTTACGAACTGTGAAAAATATAGCTGACACGAACTGCTATGACAGGTTAACATTTTAGCTGAAGGATTCCAGATCGTGGACACTAGCGCGCATACGCGGGGAGAGCAGGGAATAGCAAACGCGCTCAGAGACAGGGAGCAGGCGGACATGGAGACAGAGGGGGCATGAATGGCATAGGGGCCGCGGGATCGTGCTCGTGGCCGCCCGCGCAGCCGCTGAGGGCACCAGCCGGAGGGGGGCAGGCGAAGAGGAAAGGGGTGGGGGGACGCACGGGGAAGGGATGGGCTGAGGCGGAGAGGTAGACGGCCGGAGACATGAGAGAAGGAGGAGATAGGAATCCCCTGCGCCGCCGCGAGCTCCGCTTGGCGCCGCTCCTCTCGGAGCACACAGAAAATTGGGGGAGGGAGGGTTCTGGCCGAGCTAGCTCACCTTGAGGAAGAGAGGGAGCAGGCGTCGGGAGACCGGGGTCGAGGGTGTCGCGGAGGAGCTCGGCAGGTCGTGGTCGGTCACGGGGCGGCCAGGCGACGGCGTCGTCGCCGGCAGCCGCTAGGGTTCGAGGGGAATGGGGGAAAGTCTGGGAGAGATAAGCGCTACAGCGAGGGGAGGGAGGAGGGAGATAGCAGCAGCGAAGCGGTACGCCCTGGCCTGGGTAGAAAAATGGAAAAATGAAGCTGGGCCATCGGATGAAAGATCGATGGCACAGCATTATTTATCTATAAGGAAAAAAGGATGGCGATGACATGTGGTTATTCCCGTTTGGCACCAAGACAATAAAACTAATAGGAAAACACTTTAATTCATCCGGATGATTTCTGGAAGAAATCAGCCTGGTCGTCTGCGCGCCACGTGTCTATGGCCCACCCACGTTGATGCATCTCGCACTTGGTCAACTACCTCAGTCCTAGCCTCACATCCCGTAACTCTTCGCTTTTTTGGAAACCGCACTGACCACACCCTTTCTTCTTTATCCTCCCAAGTAGAGACGACCCTGATGAATCTCGCCGGAATTTCTTTCTCCACCACATCCGGTGAGAGGCACTGGAGGCTCGCGACGGCCCCTCTCCAATTGCAGCCACCACGCCGCTGACGCTTGTAGCACGCCTCATCTCTACTTTGCAGCACCATACAAGCAACCCCGCTCACCCTCACAGGAGCGGTGCTCCGGTTTCCAACCATGGTTGTCTTTGCAGCAGCGCCACCGCTGCGGGCGGCTGACCCCTGTACAACATTCCGGTGCAAGCCTCCAATGGTGCAGCATTCCGATTCCTAGAAGTGGCAAGATGCTGCAATGGAGCGTCGTCGGGGTCGTTGAAGCTTTCGATATGGTTGCAATGGAGCGCCGCCGGAGCTACAATGGAGCACCGCGGGGGTCGCCGGGGTTGCAATTGGGCGCCGCCGAAGCTGCAATGGAGTTCGTGGGGGCGTCGCCAGTGCTGCATTTGAAGCGCCGCCGGTGCTGTGCTGAAGCGCCCGCTGAGGTCGTCGGAGCTGCAACGGAGTGCTGCCAGGGTTGTCGGGGCTGCGATGGAGCGAAACTAGGGCTGCAATGGAGCTTCATTGGGCTGTCATCAGCAATGTTGGTCATCAGTGTCATGTTGAAGCTTTTTGCCGCGCTCGGTGTCGCCATGGAGCACAGCACCCAGTTGCTCGGTGCTGTGATGTGACGGTCGCCGGTGGTTCTTGGAGCTGCGGCGCTCGATGGTGGCACCGTTGTTGCGAGGTCTCCGGCAGGTGCCACGATGGGTGTATCAGCTCTCTGCGTCGTCGCCGTTTTCGTTAAAGAGGAGATATGGTGTCGATGAGAGACGAGAGGAGAACATACAACGGGATGTGTTGCTGTGATCGATGGGCACCAGCGCCAGATCGGACGGCTAACCGGAAATCATTCGACTGATTCCTAGCAGCCGCCATAATAATATCAAGAACATTGCTATGCACACGGCTGCTTTTCTCATGATCCATGAACGATGTTTCAGTGAAACATCCAGCCATCCAATCATAGTATATAATGCAACACATCCATCTGATTGCCAATCATGTACAAATCGTGCATGGAGTGTCGGTTGGGTAGTAGTTTCGTAATATCAATGAAGACGGCACGACGAAGTGCATGTTTTCTTTTTTCTTTTTCTTTTTACGGAAAAAAACTTGTATTACTCAAAGTTGTTACAATCATTCTCGCATAGGTGTGCAACACCTGCCGGCCCATTGCCAGGCCATACAACAATTTGACTAAACGATATAGTATAACTAGCCATAAAATGGCTTACAGAGTTCTGAGCACGTCGAACATGCGTAATACAAGCTTCTCTTTCTAACAGCTTCAATCTGATCTCTCGAACTAAGAAGGCATATCTTGATCTATCATGTTTCTCACTCTTCACCATATTTATGGCTTCAATACAATCAGATTCCACATGAAGCGAAGGATTGCTCCATTGCATAGCGAGGGAAATTCCTTTAGAAAGAGCATTTAGTTATGTTTCAAGCGCATCATGGCATGATAAAAGATGATGACAAGCGGTAAATATGATTTTCCCTTTAGTATCCCGAAGGACCATGCTTGTTGTTGCGGATCCATTCAGGCCAAACAATCCGTCAGTGTTTAGCTTCACAAAACCTTGTTTTGGTGGTGTTCAGGAAGGTTGGCTGGAACACAACTAGACTGCTCCACGACAGGTTCAATATCAAGAACAAACTTACCCTAAATTGGATCATGCTCTGGCTTGATCTCACATTAGGTGAGATCGTGAGATCAACCGCAAAAAACATACTTAGACATTTTGAAAAAAAAAATCTGAAATTATTTGGCAACGTTCATGTGAGCTATGTCTACAGCTCCAGAAAAAATCAGCTCCAAACTCCATGTACATTTAGAGATTCAAAAAAAGACATTCAAATGTGAATAGTTGCCGCTTTTGGTGAATAGTACTTTGATACTATTCACATCCAAAATTTTCTTTTCTATCTCTATTAATGTAAGTCGAATTAGGAGCTGGAACATTTTAAGGTTGTGCATCACACATTGATGTGTGTCTACAAAAAATTTAAGAATCTTTTAAGATGTATTTTTGTAAAAAAAACGATCTCTCATTGATCTCATCTAATGTGAGATCTCACACAAGTCTCCCCCAACACATGCAACACCGATATGTTGCAGTCGCACAGAACCACGTGTGATAGGCAAAGGAGTGAAACAACCATTTTCTTGCCGAGCTCGGGCAGGCATAGCTGGCTACCATGCAAGAAAACCCTGACGATATTGCTCTGTAAAGGAGGAAACTATGGAGGCATTATTAGAGAAATTAGAGAAACTGATAAATTATTTTCTAGTTGTATTTTTTTGTCATGAACTTCATGCTTCGAATGTTGAAGCACACACGATAGTTAGATATGGTGTCTCCCTCCCCTGGGATAGACATCTGTGGCTAGGATCACCGCTTGATCTTGATGTAATCCCTCCAAACATTGCCACCGATCAATAAAGACTAGCTATCGTATACAAAAAGACCTGCTATACTGCATTGTTGACACTACATTGCGGTCCTATTAAACGGTTTTCAATTTAGGGATTACAAAGGTTTAAATCTGCAGCATCTACTTGGATCTGAGGAACTGAACATTTTAAAAAATGGCAAT
>NC_041383.1:735758280-735803520 GCF_002162155.2 Triticum dicoccoides | reverse complement strand
CGCGCTTCTCACGTAAAAAATGGCATAAATCTGACAAGTAACGCCTTCTTTTTCGGTAACTAAGTACTTTGTATGTTTGGCAAATAAGTACAGGATTGGCTAGCTCCACCATCATGGAGGCCCCCGTGCGAATGAGCTACGATGGACCTAACAATTATAATAGATAGAAACAATCTTTCGCTGGTATATATTGCATACCACAAAAAATTGTTATAAAGGCATAAACATCATAATTGTAATTTAATTGGAAAATAAAGTCCAATACATCATTTATATGTGATCATATGATGCAAATAACAACTATAAGATACATATAGGGGCGTCACATTCAAGATTACACAAGCGGGAGAATTGCCACGCAAGAACTGCATGGATGGAATCACAGTGTAGTGCATGCACGAGGTAGGTACGTAGCGCCCTGACGTAGCGTGCGCGTCTCTCCTGCCGGCCACTTCTACTCGCTACTAGGGATGCTACCAAGCCAGGAAGGAAGAGTGATTTTCTGTCGATGTCCGTAACGTAGGGTGCAAAGAAATGAAAAGGATTGTACTTTTGACAGCATATTGAGGAGAAGAATGCTTGCGTCTGAGTAGTTCACATCAAGAAATTGGTGATGACAAAGGGGAAAGGAGGAGTGGGTGTGCAGGTAGAAATACATGGTGAAATACAAACAGTTCTCGTGTCTGTAGACTCAATCATAAATAACTATTTTAGTGATCTAAACGTTTTTATATTTTTTTATAGAGGGAGTGTTAAATAAATACAACATGGTGATGTGGTAGGGGGCATATGCCCCCTGTCCACCTCATAATAGTGTTAACGTTATGCTCTGCAAATCACATTTTTATTTATCTATGCATGTAAATGCATTGGAGCCTAAGTAGCCGCATCTTTTACCATGGCCTAGGGCCGGCCATGAGTAAGTACGTTCAATACTAGCATATGGGCCTCAATTTGTCAATAAATCTATCTCCCTCTCTCTCTACTATGGCACAATTGGCGGTGGGCACGGCGGATAGGAGGAGGGCGGATGATTGAAATATGGGCCCCCATGATATTAGGGGAGTTATTTGAAGGAAATATGCTCTAGAGGCAATAATAAAGTTGTTATTTATATTTTCTTATATCATGATAAATATCTATTATTCATGATAGAATTGTATTAACCGGGAACTTGATACATGTGTGAACACATAGACAAAACACAGTGTCCCTAGTAAGCCTCTACTAGACTAGCTCGTTAATCAAAGATGGTTAAGTTTCCTAACCATAGACATGTGTTGTCATTTGATCAACGGGATCACATCATTAGGAGAATGATGTGATGGACAAGACCCATCCGTTAGTTTAGCATATTGATCGTTCAGTTTTATTGCTACTGCTTTCTTCATGACTTATACATATTCCTTTGACTATGAGATTATGCAACTCCCAGATGCCGGAGGAATACCTTGTGTGCTATCAAACGTACAACGTAATTGGGTGATTATAAAGATGCTCTACATGTATCTCCGAAGGTGTTTTGTTGGGTTGGCATAGATCGACATTAGGATTTGTCACTCCGAGTATTGGAGAGGTATCTCTGGGCCCTCTCGGTAATGCACATCATAATAAGCCTTGCAAGCAATGTGACTAATGAGTTAGTTGCGGGATGATGCATTATGGAACGAGTAAAGAGACTTGCCGGTAACGAGATTGAACTAGGTATGAAGATACCGACGATCGAATCTCGGGCAAGTAACATACCGATGACAAAGGAAATAACGTATGTTGTCATAACAGTTCGACCGATAAAGATATTTGTAGAATATGTGGGACCAATATGAGCATCCAGGTTCCGCTATTGGTTATTGACCGGAGAGGTGTATCGGTCATGTCTACATAGTTCTCGAACCCGTAGGGTCCGCATGCTTAACGTTCGATGATGATTTGTATTATATGAGTTATGTGATTTGGTGACCGAATGTTTTTCGGAGTCCCGGATGAGATCACGGACATGGCGAGGAGTCTCGAAATGGTCGAGAGGTAAAGATTGATATATTGAATGATAGTATTCGGACACTGGAAGTGTTCCGGAGTGTATTGGGCACATATCGGCATACCAGGGGGGTTACCGGAACCCCTCGGCGGAAGATATGGGCCATATTGGCCATAGGAGGGAGGCACACCAGCCCACAAAGGGGTGGCGCGCCCCCCACAAGGGAGGAGTCCGAATTGGACTAGGGGAGGGGGCGGCGCCCCCCTTTCCTTCTCCTCCTCCCTCTCCTTTCCCCTTTCCCCCTCCGGTAAAAGGAAGGGGGGGGGGCGAATCCTACTAGGAGCCCAAGTAGGACTCCTCCTACTTGGGGCGCGCCTAGGGCCGGCCACCTCCCCTCTCCCTCCTTTATATACGGGGGTGGGGGCGCCTCTAACACACATCAATTGTTCCAAGCCATGTGCGGCGCCCCCTCCATAGTTTACGCCTCCAGTCATATTCATGTAGTGCTTAGGCGAAGCCCTGCACGGATAACTTCACCATCACCGTCACCACACCGTCGTGCTGACGGAACTCTCCCTCGACACTTTGCTGGATCAAGAGTTCGAGGGACATCATCGAGCTGAACGTGTGCAGAACTCGGAGGTGTCGTACGTTTGGTGCTTGATCGGTTGGATCGAGAAGACGTTCGACTACATCAACCGCGTTAAGCTAACGCTTCCACTTTCGGTCTATGAGGGTACATGGACACACTCCCCCCTCTCGTTTTTATGCATCTCCTAGATAGATCTTGCGAGAGCATAGGAAATTTTTTGAGATTGCATGCTACGTTTCCCAACAGTGGCATCTGAGCCAGGTCTATGTGTAGATGATATGCGCAAGTAGAACACAAAGAGTTGTGGGCGGTGATAGTCATATTGCTTACCACCAACGTCTTATTTTGATTCGGTGGTATTGTTGGATGAAGCGGCCCGGACCAACCTTACATGACCATGTTCATGAGACCGGTTCCACCGACAGACATGCAACTAGTTTTGCATAAAGGTGGCTGGCGGGTGTTTGTTTCTCCGACTTTAGTTGAATCGAATTTGACTACAATCGGTCCTTGTTGAAGGTTAAAACATCAAAATTGACGAAACACCGTTGTGGTTTTGATGCGTGGTTCTTACTAGAAGCCCGTAGCAGCCACATAAAACTTGCAACAACAAAGTAGAGGACGTCTAACTTGTTTTTGCAAGGCATGTTGTGATGTGATATGGTCAAGACATGATGTGATATACGTTATTGTATGAGATGATCATGTTTTGTAAAAGTTATTGGCAACTGTCGGGAGCCTTATGGTTGTCGCTCTATTGTATGAAATGCACACGCCATGTAATTGCTTTACTTTATCACTATGCGTTAGCGATAGTTGTAGAAGCAATAGTTGGCGAGATGACCACGACGCTACGATGGAGATCAGGGTGTCAAGCCGGTGACGATGGATATCATGACGGTGCTTTGGAGATGGAGATCAAAAGCACAAGATGATGATGGCCATATCATGTCACATATTTTGATTGCATGTGATATTTATCTTTTATGCATCTTATTTTGCTTAGTACGGTGGTAACATTATAAGATGATCCCTTACTAAAATTTCAAGGTATAAGTGTTCTCCTGAGTATGCACCGTTGCGATAGTTCGTCGTGTCGAGACACCACGTGATGATCGGGTGTGATAAGCTCTACGTTCACATACAACGGGTGCAAGACAGTTTTGCACATGCGGAATACTCAGGTTAAACTTGACGAGCCTAGCATGTACAGACATGGCCTCGGAACACTGAAGACCGAAAGGTCGAGTGTGAATCATATAGTAGATATGATCAACATAGAGATGTTCACCATTGAAAACTACTCCATCTCACGTGATGATCGGACATGGTTTAGTTGATTTGGATCACGTGATCATTTAGATGACTCGAGGGATGTCTATCTAAGTGGGAGTTCTTAAGTAATATGATTAATTGAACTTAATTTATCATGAACTTAGTCCTGATAGTTTTTGCATATCTATATTGTAGATCAATGGCCTGTGCTACCATTTCCTTGAATTTTAATGTGTTCCTAGAGAAAGTTAAGTTGAAAGATGATGGTAGCAACTACACAGACTAGGTTCGTAACTTGAAGATTATCCTCATTGCTACAGAGAAGAATTATGTCTTTGATGCACCGCTAGGTGTTCCACCCCCTCCAGCAACTGCGGACATTGTGAATGTCTGGCAGTCACGTGTTGATGACTACTCGGTAGTTCAGTGTGACATGCTTATGGCTTAGAATCGGGACTTAAAAGGTGTTTTAAACGTCATGGAGCATATGAGATGTTCCAGGAGTTGAAGTTAATATTTCAAGCAAATGCCCGAGTTGAGAGATATGAAGTCTCCAACAAGTTCTATAGCTACAAGATGGAGGAGAACAGTTCTGTCAGTGAAGACATACACAGAATGTTTGGGTATCATAACCACTTGACTCAGCTGAGAGTTAATCTTCCAGATGATAGTGTTATTGACAGAGTTCTTCAATCACTGCCACCAAGCTATAAAGGCTTCGTGATGAACTATAATATGCAAGGGACGGAGAAGACTATTCCCGAGCTCTTCGCAATGCTTAAAGCTGCGGAGGTAGACATCAAGAAGAAGCATCAAGTGTTGATGGTTAACAAGACCACTAGTTTTAAGAAAAAGAGCAAAGGAAAGAAGGGAAACTTGAAGAAGAATGGCAAACAAGTTGCCACTCCTGGGGAAAAGCCCAAATCTGGACCTAAGCCTGAAACTGAGTGCTTCTACTACAAAGGGATTGGTCACTGGAAGTGGAACTGCCCCAAGTATTTGGCAGATAAGAAGGATGGCAAAGTGAACAAAGGTATATTTGATATACATGTTATTTATGTGTACCTTACTAATGCTCGTAGTAGTGCCTGGGTATTTGATACCGGTTTGGTTGCTCATATTTGTAACTCGAAATAGGGACTACAGATTAAACGAAGATTGGCTAAGGATGAGGTGACAATGCGCGTCGGGAATGGTTCCAAGGTCGATGTGATCGGCGTTGACACGCTACCTCTACGTCGACCTTCGGGATTAGTTTTAGACCTGAATAATTGTTATTTGGTGCCAGCATTGAGCATGAACATTATATCTGGATCTTGTTTAATGTGAGACGGTTATTCATTTAAATCAGAGAATAATGGTTTTTCTATTTATATGAGTAATATCTTTTATGGTCATGCACCCTTGAAGAGTGGTCTATTTTTGTTGAATCTCGATCGTGGTGATACACATATTCATAATATTGATGCCAAAAGATGCAAAGTTGATAATGATAGTGCAACATATTTGTGGCACTACCGTTTAGGTCATATTGGTGTAAAGCGCATGAAGAAACTCCGTGCGGATGGACTTTTGGAATCACTTGATGCTTGCGAACCATGCCTCATGGGCAAGATGACTAAAACTCCGTTCTCCGGAACAATGGAGCGAGCTACTGACTTATTGGAAATAATACACACCGATGTATGTGGTCCAATGAGTGTTGAGGCTCGCAGCGGGTATCCTTATTTTCTGACCTTCACAGACGATTTGAGCAGATATGGGTATATCTACTTAATGAAACACAGGTCTGAAACATTTGAAAAGTTCAAAGAATTTCAGAGTGAAGGGGAGAATCATCGTAACAAGAAAATAAAGTTTCTATGATCTAATCACAGAGGCGAATATTTGAGTTACGAGTTTGTCCTTCATTTAAAACAATGTGGAATAGTTTCACAACTCACGCCACCTGGAACACCACAGCGTAATGGTGTGTCCGAACGTCGTAACCGTACTTTATTAGATATGGTGCGATCTATGATGTCTCTTACCGATCTACCACTATCATTTTGGGGTTATGCATTAGAGACAGCTGCATTCACTTTAAATAGGGCATCGTCTAAATCCGTTGAGACAACACTGTATGAACTATGGTTTGGCAAGAAACCTAAGCTGTCGTTTCTTAAAGTTTGGCATTGCGATGCTTATGTGAAAAAGCTTCAACCTGATAAGCTCGAACCAAAATCGGAGAAGTGCATCTTCATAGGATACCCAAAAGAAATTGTTGGGTACACCTTCTATCACAGATCCAAAGGCAAGATCTTTGTTGCTAAGAATGGATCCTTTCTAGAGAAGGAGTTTCTCTCGAAAGAAGTGGGTGGGAGGAAAGTAGAACTTGATGAGGTAATTGTACCTTCTCTCGAATTGGAAAGTAGCTCATCACAAAAAACCATTCCCATGATGCCTACACCAACTAGTGAGGAAGCTAATGATAATGATCATGAAACTTCAGATCAAGTTACTATCGAACCTCATAGGTCAACCAGAGCACATTCCGCACCAGAGTGGTATGGTAATCCTGTTCTGGAAGTCATTTAACTAGACCATGACGAACCTACGAACTATGAGGAAGCGACGATGAGCCCAGATTCCGCAAGATGGCTTGAGGCCATGAAATCTGAGATGGGATCTATGTATGAGAACAAAGTATGGACTTTGGTGGACTTGCCCGATGATCGGCAAGCCATAGAGAATAAATGGATCTTCAAGAAGAAGACTGACGCTGATGGTAATGTTACTGTCTACAAAGCTCGACTTGTCGCGAAAGGTTTTCGACAAGTTCGAGGAGTTGACTACGATGAGACCTTCTCACCCGTAGTGATGCTTAAGTCTGTCCGAATCATGTTAGCAATTGCCACATTTATGATTATGAAATCTGGCAAATGGATGTCAAAACTGCATTCCTAAATGGATTTCTTAAAGAAGAGTTGTATATGATGCAACCAGAAGGTTTTGTCGATCCTAAAGGTGCTGACAAAGTGTGCAAGCTCTAGCAATATGGACTGGTGCAAGCATCTCGGAGTTGGAATATACGCTTTGATGAGGTGATCAAAGCATATGGTTTTATACAGACTTTCGGAGAAGCCTGTATTTACAAGAAAGTGAGTAGGAGCTCTGTAGCATTTCTAATATTATATGTGGATGGCATATTGTTGATTGGAAATGATATAGAATTTCCGGATAGCATAAAAGGATACTGGAATAAAAGTTTTTCAATGAAAGACCTCGTTGAACACTACAAAAAAATACACTTCCGTGATGATACGTGTTTGTCATAGTAGGTCGTGTTTTTTGTCATGCATGTACATCCATGATGATTTTATGACAGAATCAAGATAGTCATACATGTGATGTCTTAGAAGTGTTCCATGACATCACCAAAATTATCATCACGGAAGTGTCCACTTCCATGACGATAAATCGCGCGTCACAGAAGTGCTTTCGTCAAGGGTGACCGACACGTGGCATCCACCGTAATGGAACGCCTTTAAGCTATCGGGTCCAGTTTTGGATCCAATAACCCGCTAACATCCCCGACCAATGGGGATTTTCCACGTGTAAACTCATCATTGGATGGAGGAAACACGTGTCGGCTCACCGTTGGGACAGATGTCGTCCACTCATTGGACCGAAGGCGCCTATGATACGTCGACATGTGGCACGGCCGAACAGAGGCCCATTCCTATGAAAAGGCCGGCCCGTTTGACTTGGTCAAAAGGTGGCGGGGTGGGCCACGGAAAGCCTGTTAACGGCATGTTCGCATATAGCTCATTTACAGCCCGCTAACCCAGGGCCCATTACGACCTATCCGAATTAGGCCCAGTAGCGTCATCTGGGCCATCCAATATGATTCCAGCCCATTTTAAGTTCTGGCCCATGTATGGCCCATGACGTCTTTCGGCCCATATGAGGCCCTTTGTAACTCTTGGCCCATTAACGGCCCATGGTGAAACTGGCCCGTAATGAACAGTGTATCACTTTATACCCATTAACGGCCCATTAATCCATTGGGCCGTTTGCAGCCCATGTTATCTTTCGGCCTTCTCAGGGCCCATTTATTCTTGGGCTCATTTCCAGCATTCGGTTACTTACGGCCTGTTACTGCCATTTTCTGCTTGTGGGCCAAATTTAGCCCATGGTTAGAGTCGGCCCATTTGTGGCCCGTTAATACGTTGGACCGTTTTCATAGCATCATCAAATACGGCCTATTAACGACGGCTCGTTATGGTCGGCCCATGAACGGACGACTCCAACTCTAGCCCATTTACGGCCATAATGCGATCTGTTTTTGGCCCATGTTTGGCCAATCGATCATACGACCCCTATAAGGCCCATTGATGATACGGCCCGTAGAAGGCCCATTGTTTCTATGACCCGTAGAAGGCCCATTGTTTCTACGGACCATAGAAGGCCCATTATTTCTACGGCCCGTAGGAGGCCGAGTGTCACTACAGTAAATATGTAGCCCATGGCCTGTTAAAGGCAGGAAACTACTATAGGTTTAGACCTGCTAATGACCCAAGATGATTATAGGCCCACGTTTTGGCCCATATGAGTAACGGGCCAGCCTGAAGACCGACAACACTAAGACCCACTGAACCTTCCGGCCTAAATTATAGCATACCGACCAAAGAATAAACCTAGACTATACAATAAAGAAATTACGGCATATTACATCCACTGGGAATCAAAGTTCGCTACCGGTGATAATAAAGTGCAACATGAGCGCGGATTACATACACTGGGCATCAAAGGTCGCCACCAGTGCATATAAACGCGCTGACAAAAGAACATACAAAACTGAGAGCACTTCAGAAGGCACTAGACCTGGCAAGGTCGGGCCCCGCAAGCAGCCGAACAAGCTGATGAGACCTCAGTTGTGTCAACGATAGGTGCTTCATCCCTAGCTTTATGGTATCATAGTGCGCAAGGCAGTCCCCTGTCATCTTCATTACATCTTTGACTTCAAGTCGGAGCTGAGCTGAAGCAAGCCTTTCCGCTTTAAGTTGAGACTGAGGAAGTGGAACTGATTGAGGAAGCGACTGCACAAAGGTTGTCTCACACCTGCTGGTGAGTAGCTTCAACTCACTGTCTTCATCAAGATAGGACCTTGGGGTCATCTCGCTGTCCTCAAGATGGTTTGGCTCACTATCTTTCCTAAAGTTCTGCCTGGCATAAGAGATACGACTCTGAAAGAGAAACAAGGAGACACGTAACAGGTTTCACAATTATATAAGCAAATAAATGGATCTGTTCTGCATAAGGAACATGTTTTTACAACTACAATTTAAAACTGGTAGTTATTACAAACATCCAATCAGATGTAAACAACAGTGGAGGAAATGATGCATATCCAAATCTATACTAGAACAAAGTTTGAAGGCTTGAGAAGGATGAACTTACATTACATGTTAACACGGGCTGGACAAAGCCCTTCTCCATGTTGATGGAAGGATAATTTAATAAATTCCCCAAAGAAAATTCTTTATAAGCGTTGCCATTATTCTACATTTTGCAAAGAGTAAATATAGATCAAATAATATTGGAAGAAATAGAGGATAATGAAGCTCAGGTGCAGACTGATGATACATAATCAAATAGCAATTAATTAAGTACAGCGTTACAAGGCAAAAGGTACTGACAAGAGGAATGCAGACATCAACGTGTGTAGTGGCATTGGCTTTATTCAACATTTTGGTAAGAGTAAATGTAGATATGATAATTTGGAGAAAGTGGAGGGTAGGGCAGATAAGATGCAGAGTAATACTAGACAATCAACTATCTCGCGATGCATGTACAGTAATACCACCACCATTCGTTATTACTTGTCGCTCAAATGGATGTATCTAGCACTATTAAGTTCTAAATACATCCAATTGATCAACAGTTAATTCGATATAGGGGGAGTACATGACAACAGGTACTTACATGAGCAATCCAAAACTTCATAACCATTGTGTTAGTTCTACATTTATCTAAGAGTAAATATAGATCTTATAATTTCAAGCAAAGGGAGGATAAAGAAGTGAACATTTACACTGATGCTACATAGGGCTGGACCAAAAGCTCGTAGCTCACGAGCTTAATGAGCACTTGATAGTTCAGCTCGTTAAGCTCGTAGCTCGCTTCTTAATGAACAGAGCCAATCATTGATTCTAGCTCGTTAAGCTTAATGAGCTTAACGAGCGAGCTAACGAGTAGCTCGTTAAGCTCGTTAGTAACAACACAACATATATTTACATATTACATGACAAACTTTTTGTAGCACCTCAGCCCATCTATTTAATCTAATCGACATATGAGGCAACATACTACTTCATTTCTTTTCTTAGTCATAACATTTTATCTTGAAAACCATACCTACACATTCATCATGTATATCGTAACACATTATAATCTGTTAACGAGCGCTCGCGAGCGCTCGCGAGCTTAATGAGCTTCAAACGAGCCGAGCCGAGCAGGGTTTTCTGCTTGTTAATCTTAATGAGCTTAACGAGCCGAGCCTTAACGAGCACAAGCTTAACGAGTGCGAGCTTAACGAGCCGAGCTGCTCGTTAGTCCAGCCCTAATGCTACATAATCAAACAACATGAGTGTAAGTACGCTGACAAAGGGCAAGAGGTATTGACAAGAGCAATGCAGAGCCTAGTATTGTCGTGAGATCCTATGATCCTTTGAGCAAGGAGATTCATCTGAAATTAGTTTTCATACAAGAGAGAAGGTAAGGCACATGCAGAAATTTAGGAGTTCGAATTTTGAATTGATATCATAGACAGTACCTGACGCTAGGCTCTCAACAGTTCTAATAGGGGTTCGGCCACTAGAGTAGGGGTAAAGTCTGGTACAGTTGGGCCTGTGTTTTCTGTGGCTGCTGATCTATCTAATTTAACAAGTATCACTACCTTTTCCAAATACCTAGTTTGTACTCCTTGAGGATCTGCACTCACCCTTTTCCTTTTGGACATCTATTACGAAAGAACAACATTTGACTGAAAAACATAGTATGACGACACATGGAATAGGTACAGAAAATGTGGATAGGTATGGCATATACTCATATATGATGCTTAAACTAAGCAGATGGTGTAACAAAGTAGAAGTAATGCAAGAGGTCAGATGCAAAATATGTGCGACCAATACAACCTTGCCAAGTTAGAGCGTGCACCTTGATGGGTGAATAAGATAGGCCATCCTCCACCATGCCAAGTTTGTTAGCCAGTGGATTGTTCCGCAATATTCCTCTTGTGCGCCCATTCTCATATTCATTTTGATAATGTTCAATACCTGACTTGCATGAAAACATAAAAACAAGTGAGATTATCTTTGTAATGCAGAAGTGATTCTAATCCAATACTTCCTCCCTATAAACCCCTTTGTGATATCTCTGCAATTCTTCTAAGAGGTGCCATGCATGCTGTGATTTGGTGTGTGCATTAATATAATGTGGCCTACTACTCAAAATATGAGAGCTCCAGAAGTGATGATACTTCGCAGATGACACCTTCAACATATAGTAAAGAAGAACAAGTCGACCTGACCTAACAGATTCAAAATATACTAAGGGAGAATAACTCGACCTGGCCAGTCGACCGCAAGAGAAGAGGATCATCTTAAAGAAGACTAGAAGAGCAAGCAGATTGAAGATATTACAGGTCTTTCTATACAATGTCGGTTGGTCACCCATGATGAACTAGAGCGCACAGAGAAATACTATTCCTTCTGGTCTCTCCATATGTGGCTCACATGCATTTCGAAACTAAAGTAGGAACATTTAGCTGAAAAATTAAACATCTCTCAGTTTTACTAATATCAGCATAATATCATATTTGAATTTGTACAACTAAGCTTGTTTAGCTCGATGGGTGGAGCAGTGCTATTACGACACGAACCACGTAGGCTAATCATGGTCATCATAAAATGGGGAAACAGTAAGTGTCGTGGATTTGTCACGGCAGATGTCCTAGTGAAAGGACTTAGTCGTGGAGCCATCGCCACGGGTTTACTTGAAGGGGTTAAAGCGGACACAAAGACACGAGGGTTTTATACTAGTTCGGCCCCTTCGATGAAGGTAAAGCCTACATCTAGTTGTGATGGAATTAATATGGTCTCGATGGCTAGGGAGCAAACAAGCTTCGCCCAGGCTCGAGTTGTCGTTGTCTGTCCTGAACCGCCGCCGGGTCGTCCCCTTATATACACGGGTGACGCCCGTCGGTCCATAGAGTCCCAACCGGTTCATACTCGTATCCCGGTTGGTATCTCTCTATTCCTAACTTACAATACAAGTTATACATCAGGTCGGTTTACGGCTACAGATTCTAAACCGTCTATAGGCCCTTGGCCTTCATCTGCTTATATCACTAATGAAGTTAACCCGGCCCAAGTAGGCCGGTTTACGCCTAGTGGTAATATCCCCAACATTAGGCCCCAGATTGATTTGAACTGGTTCATGTCAATCCTTCACAAAATCTTGTGTCTTGGACATCTTCTGGTAATTGGTAAACCGCCATGTTGTCATCATTTCTGGTTGTTGTAAACCGGCATGACACCATCATGAAATTTGTCATTTATAACGCCCTCTTTTAACGGCAGCTCCTGGATCCGCGCGCTTGACCTAACTCTGTTGCCTTATAAATAAGACCGAATGGCCATCTCCTTTCTTTTCCCCTCATCTCTTCTTCTTCGTCTTCCTCGCGTCGCCAGCCTTGGAGCTCCCCGCCACCGTCGACCTCTCCTTCGTCTTGGGCCGCTGCATCAACCTGAGCGCACCAGAGCACCGCGGTATCGTTCCGCATCTTCTCCATTCCCAGTAAGCTTTCTCCTCTTCTTGACCTAGATCTGTTCTTAGGGTTCCATGTTCGTGCTGTGTTCGTCACTTGCTCATACTTGTATTCTGACTCTTGGATGAATCTGTAAACTCCCGCTGTGTTCAGTAGTAATCTTTAAGCATCCGCCTGTTACTTCTTATCTAAGCCCATAGATCTCACGCACATACCCACTCAATGGTTCACTTCCGTTCCGCCTTACTCTTCGGAATATTTCCTGTTTTTGTGAGCTCGCTGTAGATCCGTGGCTATAATAAGATCTTGTGAAACCTGTTTCTGTATACCTAGTTGTCCATAGCTTCAATTTCTTCCGATGCTTAGGTCAGGCGGTTCAACTTATCATAGAAAAAAGTTACTAAACCGGTGTATACCATTAGTCCCCTGGTTGAACCGCCAGAATCCACATGATGCCGCATTGTGGAAGACCGGTTTATCGTAGTTTAGATCAACACCTTCTTTTACCCAGCGTGTTCTTGAACCGGATCATCTATTTCTTGTAGATCTCGCCATGGCCAAACAAGTGTATGAGTGCAATTGGGTTCCTTCTCGTGTCACAGAATCACAGTTGGACGATCTAGTCTTGATCGGCGCTTTGGACAGTAAAGATACGATCCACTGGAGGGTTCCTGGAAATGAATGTCCACCTACCCCCCAGGAAGGAGAGGTTGTGGTCTTCGCAGATCACTTGGCCCGGGGCTTCAAACCGCCCGGCTCTAAATTTTACTGGGATGTGTTAGCCAATTTTCAGCTCCGTCCACAAGATATTGGCCCCAACTCTGTTACCAATCTATGCCACTTTCAAGTGCTCTCTGAGGTATACTTTCAAGAGGAGCCTTCAGTCGAATTGTTTAGAGACCTCTTTCATTTAAACCGTCGCACTGAATTCACCGACGGCCCCAACACTGAATTGGGCGGTATGGCCATTCAGAAGAGGAAGGAAATCACTTATCCCCATGTCAAACTCCATACTCACCCCAAGGAGTGGAATGCAACTTGGTTTTATTGCAAGGATACCTCCCCTGACAATGAAAATCCCTTGCCTGGTTTCCGTCCGGAACGGCTTAGCAACACGCACCCTTTTCCACAAAGACTAAGCGCCAAGGAAAGAATTAAATATGCTCCGCAACTGTCCAAGCTCCGAGCTTTTATGGCCAACGAATTAATGGGAATAGATCTTGCACGCTGTTGGATATCATGGAGCATACTGCCTCTGAGCCGGCGCTCCAATTTGATGTGCAAGTATACTGATAGTGTCGATGACCCACTCCGACACACTAAAATCCAACTCCCCGATGACGAAGTCACAGAATATGTGAAAAAGATGCTGAATGAACCGGAGCACCTCTGTGCTCAAACCGGTCTGCCTCCTTACTGCACCACCAACAAACCGCTAGCGGTAATATTTTAATTGCTCTATTGTTGAACTGGTTACTGCTTTATATGTTTGACATTTAATTACTGCTGATCCAGGGCGATAATCCGTTTTGGAGCAAGAAACTTCCTCAAGACAAAACGGAGAAAGCAGGGCGGCCAATCCGTCCCAAGACCAAGGTTATTAAGAAGCCAGCTCATAAGAGAAAAACCACCGCTTCATCTGATCCAGCTATTGATGATGATGTGGGTAACCCGGACCTTGAGGTAGAACTTGACTCGCTTGGCTTATTTTTTACACGCCTTATTGATGATCATGCTTGTCAGGATGACGCTGAAGCCAGCAATGCGGAATTCGTTGAGGTAACTATTCTCTCTTCCAATTCAGAAATCTTGCCTTTGCCAAAACTTCGACAGGCAAACCGGAAAGTTAAATTTTCTCATCCTCTTGCTTATTTGGATCCTAAATTTCATATGAAGATTCAGCAACATGAAGTTCGCCGCACAACCCGGCACAGTGGCCAGGTAGTTACCTCCACCGGTTTACCAAACAGTCCGGTTCAAAAACGCCGCTCCGAGGTCTCTGACCTTTTTGTTGATTTACATCCTAAAGCGGGTTTCTTCCGTCAACCTCTTAACCCATCTGACTCCAATTATCAGGTTACTTCTCATTCATCTTCTGGTGAATCGTCGGCCACTCAGCTGCCAGCGTTAAAAACGGTTCTTGGGTAAGCTAAGCTAAACATATGCTTCCAGTACACTGTGTAATGGCTTATGCTTTTCCTTGACTCTTTGGTTTTCTTTCAGGGCCAAACCTAAACCGAGCAAGAAAGCCCGCCTGGATAAAACGGCCGAAGAGGATGTAGCCCAAGAACATGACAAAACGCCAGATCTTGAGGCATTTGCTCCTGAGGATATTCCCAATGATCCTCCTTTACAAGACGATGCTATTCCCGAAGAGAGGCCTATTAATACTTCAGTCTCTGCTGACCCGCCTGTCAGCTCCGTCCGGATTGAGAAATCCCACAGTCCTGTTGACAAACCGATCACACTAACACAAACCGGCGAGTCCAAAGATGATGATGTTGTGATTACCGGTGTAGGCCGCTTTGAACCCGGGAATCCTGTCACCTTAACCAAGCATACCATAAAAGAGGATTTTTCCGCTCTGAATAAAGAAAAATGGGATGTTGAACTGGAGACATATGCTGCTCTGAGCGCCCAAGATCTTCATTCCGGCTATCTAAACCGGCTTTATACTAGCCGTGACTGTGAAGCTGGTCTGGTAAAAATGATGAGGGATAAATTTGAGGTAACTTACTTCTTTACTGCCTGCCTTTGCACCAATCCTCCTAGCCCCCAAGGGTCGGTTTGTAGCCTTCGTCAAACCGGGACTTGAATATGATCCTCAACACTTTTGAAATCCATTAATATAGCCCCCAAGGGCCGGTTTAACTTAGCAGAATTAGACCGGGGCTCGGACAGAAAAACTATCCTTAGAATCATAATTTGATCAAATAGCCATTAGCCCCCAAGTGCCAAGTTGAATACCTGTATTGAGCTTGGGACTTCGCAATCTAATAACTTGATGAAAATTGAAGGTGCATTAGCCCCCAAGTATCAGGCGTATAACTTTGTTTATGTGGTTGATACTCCAATTTCTTTGGACCGTTTGTTGAAAGCTAAATGCTGTCTGTATGCAGGCTAAGGTGAGAATCAAGGAGGACCGGATTGCCGATTTGCAGGAGGCCTTGAAAACCCAACAGGCTGAAACAGACAAGGCAAAGGAAGAACTAACCAGCGCCTTGAGCACCGCTGAACAGCTGAAGAAGGGCTTCAAGAAAGAGCGGGCTGATTGGGCCACTGAGAAGGCCGCTTTAACCAAAAGAGCGGAAAATGCTGAAGCTGCCCTTAAACCGGTGGTGGATGAACTTACGGCCGTAAAGCAGCAAATACACTCCATGACCGCTGCAATCTTTGGTAAGCTCTTTTTAACTTCTGTGATAATTTGAACCTGTTGTAATGTAAATCCGGTGTGAGACCGTCCCTGTATTGTTGTAGGCACACGCATTGGGCACTTAGGAAATGATGTGCGGAAGAAACTGAAGGCTGCCTACACCTTAGTGGAACAATTATACACCGGAGCCCAGCGGATCATCACCACAGCCTCTCATAACAACCCGGCACCTTCTTTAATCCAGGACACTCTTAACAGGTTGTCGATGCTTCCGGCCCGGATGGAGGAGCTGAAGAAATCTGCTGCTCGAACCAGAGCTATTAACGCTTTGATCCGGGCAAAGGCATGGGTGCCAGATTTCGACCCTGTGGAAGCATCTCAAGGCTATCCCAGCCTGAAGGAAGATGGCTCTGAATTTGACGAAGAGGATTTAAGGGCAATAAACCTTGCAGTGCGCCCTCTGGCTTGTCAGCTAGCTGAAGAGGCAGACTTGACGCATTATCAAGCACAATACAATGACCAGAACAAGCGAGTGCCTGCCCCAACTCTTGAAGCGGAGAATCTGATCCCTCCAACCCGTAAGCACATTTACGCTCCTGATATTGAACCGTCTTCCCTAATCCATGAAGAGGCTGTTTTCCAAGCTTTAATGGGAATCGACTGGACCACTGTTGATTTCCAGCCAATGGGTAGAGACGAAGAAGCTGAAGTGGCGGATGATGAAGAGCAGGCTTGAACCGGAAGCCGGTCTGGATAGCTGTCTTTGGCATCTTTCCAAAAGAACAACGATCTTATTTGGGCACCGTGCTGCCTTGTAATAGAATAGTTAATACTTCTGCCTTGAATATGCCTTCGCGCATAAGTACTGAAGCTTTTGTTCAAAAAACTTCAATTCATATTACCTGCCATGTCTGGGCATGAAGCTGGCTTAGCCAAGCTTGAAGCGGAGGTTTTATAAACCATTACCGTCAATAAGGGGGGAGAAAACAGCTCCCATAAAAGAAAAGGTAAACCGGGCATACTTCTCCGGATTAAAGGGGAATCAAATCCATCGGCTGAACCGGAAAAAGGGTGTTTGCTGACATAAAAGAAATCCAACAAAAACAAAGAACAAACAAACCATGAAAAGAACATGGAAGCAAAGGCAATGATAAAAACCATTTGCAAAAAATATGCTATACTGAGCTGATCAGATGGTGTTACCATGGTCGGACAGGACCAAGCCCCCAATAGGAGTGACAATGATTCAAGTCAGCCAGGTCCCCAAATGATTCATGGCATATATGCCAGATCAAGAGGCGTGGCAATGGTTCGGGTTCGACCAAGCCCCCAAGTGATTTTGTGGCCTTAGGCCGATCAAGAGGCGTGACTGGTTCAGACGTGACCATGTCCCCAAGTGATCTGGTGGCTGTCGCCTATCAAAAGGTGTCGCGTTGGTTCGGACACGACCAAGGCCCCAAGTGATATATAAAAAGCAAATGTCAAGGGGAAAACCGGAGGCCGCTTTAAAAACAGAACCACTCCAGGTAACCACGCATGATAAGAAAGACAGAGACCCCACTTTAGCTGAGGCTCCGGTTTTATTATATCAAAGATAATATATACACTGTCATGATATGTACATAGATAGAGCCGATGGCTCAAGTGTAGTAAGGCCGAAGATGAGCTATATTCCACGGCCTGTTGGTCTCCTCCTCTGATGTACGTGAGTCTTTATGCTCTCGAATATCAATCAGATAGTACTACCCGTTGTGCAAATTCTTGCTGACCATGAAAGGTCCCTCCCAAGGTGGGGATAACTTGTGCATATCCGTCTGATCTTGGATGAGTCGAAGCACCAAATCTCCTTCTTGAAAAGTTCTGGTTCTAACCCGGCGACTGTGATAGCGACGAAGATCTTGCTGGTAAATCGCCGTACGGGCAGCCGCTATATCACGCTCCTCGTCCAATAGGTCCAAAGCGTCTTGCCGTGCTGTCTCATTGTCCGCTTCAACATAAGCTGCCACACGAGGCGAATCGTGCCGGATATCACTAGGGAGAACTGCCTCTGCTCCATATACCATGAAAAATGGTGTGTATCCTGTGGACCGGTTTGGCGTAGTATTGATACTCCATAACACAGATGGTAGCTCTTCAACCCAACATCCTGGTGTTCTTTGCAATGGGACCATAAGCCGGGGTTTGATGCCTCGCAAGATTTCCTGATTAGCTCGTTCTGCCTGTCCATTGGACTGGGGGTGTGCCACTGACGACACGTCAAGTCGGATGTGCTCACGTTCACAGAACTCCTTCATAGCACCCTTGGATAAATTGGTACCATTGTCAGTAATGATACTGTGTGGAAAACCAAACCGGAAAATCACCTTTTTGATGAACTGAACCGCTGTTGCTGCATCACACTTGCTGACAGGCTCCACTTCAACCCACTTGGTAAATTTGTCAACTGCCACCAAAAGGCGGGTTTTCTTATCCTTGGATCTTTTAAAAGGTTCGACCATATCCAGGCCCCAAGTTGCAAACGGCCATGTTATTGGGATCATCCTCAATTCTTGAGCCGGCACATGAGCACACCTTGAAAATTTCTGACATCCATCACACCGTTTAACCAAGTCCTCCGTGTCAGCATGCGCTGTCAACCAGTAGAACCCGTGACGAAACGCCTTTGCTACCAGAGACTTTGAACCGGCGTGATGTCCACAATCCCCTTCATGGATTTCTCTTAATATTTCACAGCCTTCCTCAGGAGAAACACAACGTTGAAACGCCCCTGATACACTGCAATGATGCAATTCACCATTAACAATCGTCATAGACTTGGATCGCCGGACTATCTGCCTGGCTAGAATCTCATCCTCTGGTAACTCCCCCCGGTTCATGTATGTAAGATAAGGAACCGTCCAATCCAGAATAGCATGCAGTTCTGCCACCAATTGAGCCTCTGGATCAGGAATAGCCAAATCCGCTTCACCTGGGAGCTGGACTGACGGGTTGTGCAACACGTCCAGAAAGACATTAGGCGGGACCGGTTTGCGCTGAGAACCCAACCGGCTTAAAGCGTTCGCCGCTTCATTCTTCCGACGGTCCACATGATCCACTTGATAACCCTTGAAACAACCCGCAATATTATCCACCTCCCGACGATATGCAGCCATGAGCGGGTCCTTAGAATCCCAAGTGCCAGACACCTGTTGAGCCACGAGGTCCGAGTCACCGAAGCACTTAACCCGGCTTAAGTTCATCTCTTTAGCCATCCGGAGACCATGGAGCAAGGCTTCGTACTCAGCTGCATTATTAGTACAAGGGAACATTAAGCGGAGAACATAACAAAACTTATCACCTCGTGGGGAAGTTAGTACGACTCCAGCCCCCGAGCCTTCTAGTTGCCTGGATCCATCAAAATGAATAGTCCAATATGTGTGATCTGACTTCTCCTCTGGTTCTTGTAACTCCGTCCAATCATTGATGAAATCAACAAGTGCTTGAGACTTCACCGCCGTCCGAGGTACATACTTCAGTCCGTGCGGCCCAAGCTCTATAGCCCACTTGGCAATCCGTCCAGTCGCCTCCCGGTTCTGTATGATGTCACCCAAGGGAGCTAAACCGACCACTGTGATGGGGTGCCCTTGAAAATACTGCTTCAACTTCCGACTGGCCATGAAAACACCATAGACCAGCTTCTGCCAATGCGGATACCTTTGCTTGGATTCAATAAGCACTTCGCTGATATAATAAACCGACCGCTGAACCGGATACTCCTTGCCTGCCTCCTTGCGTTCCACCACAATAGCCACGCTAACTGCCCGAGCATTGGCTGCTACGTATAATAATAGTGGCTCCTTGTCGACCGGAGCTGCAAGGACAGGCGGATTGGCTAACTGCCGCTTCAAGTCCTCAAATGCTTCATCCGCAGTCGGACTCCAAATGAAATGGTCTGTCTTCCTCCATCCATGAGTACCTTGGTGAATTTATAACCCCCCACCTGAGGGTCTACCACTAATGCTAGCTGGCCCGGATTATCAACCCGGGGCGGGTGATCCTCTCTGCTCCACACGATAGGCTGTTCCGACCAGCGCAAGTAACGTGGTAAGGTCGGTTCAGCAGAATTCACTGCTCGCTTGTGGAGTTTTTGGTCGCGTTTATCCAAGCTAGTTGTGAAAACATGATATTGCCCATTGTTCAACTGTTTTGGCTGGCTCTGATAACCCGACTGCTGCTGCTGCTGCTGCTGGCCGTTCTGATTATTCTGGTGATTGTGACCGCCCTGATTGCGACCTGAACCGGAAGCTCCATCGTGATTCGGCCCACGAAAACCGGATCCTGAACCGCCACCTGACCCGTGATCATACCGGAAGGCATTAGAGTTTTTAAACTCCTGCATGATATAACAATCCTTCCAAAGATGGTTAGCCGGCGCCTCCTTCGTCCCGTGCTTCGGGCAAGGCTGATTCATCAAATAACTCAAGCGGCTTGCGTTAGGATTGGGAGCCCCATTACGATTTGCCGCTTTACCTCTGCGCCGCTGCCCCCTGTCCTGTGCATTAGTGTTGGCCACAAAGTCCATGCTGCCATCCGCCTTGCGCTTGCCTCCGTTTCCATGACCCGCCGGTTTATACTGCTGCTGTTTGGAGTTGCTATTCTTCCTTCCCTTCCCTGCTTCATCATCATCAGTCTCGGGATCCTTGGTACTGTCCGAATCAGCATACTTCACTAGAGCGGCCATGAGGGTTCCCATGTCATTACAGAACCGCTTCATGCGTCCCAATTTCAATTTTAAAGGCTCAAACCGGCAGTTGCCTTCCAGGGTTAAGATCGCAGAGTCAGCATTAATCCTGTCGGACGAGTGCAAAATTTCCGAAACGCGGCGCACCCAATGGGTCGTTGATTCTCCTTCCCCCTGGACACAAGCCGTCAGGTCTACTATGGATTTGGGCTGCTTACACGTATCCTTGAAATTCTGGATAAACCGGGCCCGCAACTGGGCCCATGAGCCAACAGAATTGGGCGGTAGGCTCTTCAACCAGGTACGCGCCGTGCCTTCAAGCATCATGGTGAAGTATTTTGCACATGCGGTCTCATCCACGTCTAACATCTCCATGGCCATCTCATAACTCTCTATCCACGCTTCAGGGGATAAATCAGCGGTGTAATTCGGCACCTTGCGTGGACCCTTGAAATCTTTGGGCAGGCACACATTGCGTAAAGCGGGGATTAAACAAGGCACTCCCAAAGCGGATGCGACTCCTGGTCCGACGAAGGTGGTAGGGCGAACCGGTGTAAGTTGATCCGCATCATCCTGTGCTGCTAACTCGGCTTCCCTCCGTGCCCGGGCCCGGTCCACCACATCCTGAGCATCGCGAACACCGCCTGCCGGGCTATTGCCATGGGCTGCTTCACGGCCTCGCGCATTGCTCGATATGGCCGGTTCATCCATGCGCCTGCTATAGCTCCGGCTTGGACGGGGCGTAGAGTGAATCCGATCACGGCTGTACGAGTATGCTTCCTGCTGAATCAGCGCGGTCTAGAGAAGCTCCTTAACCCGGCGCGTCTCTATCGCTTGAGAGTCCCCTTCGACTGGGATAGCCTCTAATCGCGCGGCGGCCGCAACAAGGTTGTCCATAGGATTAGAATAATGACCCGGGGGCGTCTGGACTGGCGGAAGAATCACAATGTTCTGCTGAGGAGGTTCCATCAGGCGAGGTTGGCCCGTCCCCCCTGGCCCTGGTGCCTCAATCCGGTTTGTCTCCAGGTGCCGTGGCGGATTACTGGGTCCAGCTCCTGGAGTGTGAAAGAGATTCTGGGGATCAAACCCTAACGGCAGGCGTGACCTGTGCTTCCGCTTTAAGACCTCCTGTGATGTGTTCTCGTCAAGCATGAGCTTATAAGCCTGGGCGTCCAAAGCGGCCCACTCTGCGGCCATCCTGTCTTTTTCAGCGGCCAGATCCGCTTTGGCTTGCACGATCTGCTCTCTCACCTTTGCAATTTCTGTATTATGGGCCTCCTGATCCGCCGGATTGTCCTCTGCCATGAGCGCGGCTAGTGTATCAAATAGATCAGATAGAACTTGAACCGGTGGGCGCACAAGGCCTCCTGCCCCCGCTGATCCGGAGAGCATTGCTGCGGCGGTCGAAGAGTGATTCGCCGCCTGTGTGCCGGCCATGAATATTCCAACCCGGTTGACCTGGCCTGGGGGGTCCGGAATACTGTCGCCACCGGAACAGCCCCTAACCTGGTCGTCTTGTAACTGGTATAGTGATTCGGTCTCTCCGGTCGAGGACTCGTTGCCGGCATAGACGACGGCCTCGCTACCGTGTTCTGACTCGTCCTCACGCCCTCCTCCGTGGATGACTCCAACGAAGGCACGCTTCACGGCCGGTTTAGCCTGGGTAGATCTCGCACGCTGAGCCGTCTCGACGAGGTCGATGCAGATGTCCGGCTCAGACCCCGGCTCACCGATCTTGCCGATGAAAACGTGTATGCCACCAAAGGGGACCCGGTACCCGTACTCAATCGAATCGGCCTCGGGACCCCATCCTGCGTCGTCGATGTAGATCTTGCCACGACGACTCTTGGTCATCTGGCCCACGGCATAGCCTTCGAGTCCTTTGAGCTTGCCCTCCAAGATCGTCAAACCATCGTGCGATAGCCCCACGGTGGGCGTCAACTGTCGTGGATTTGTCACGGCAGATGTCCTAGTGAAAGGACTTAGTCGTGGAGCCATCGCCACGGGTTTACTTGAAGGGGTTAAAGCGGACACAAAGACACGAGGGTTTTATACTAGTTCGGCCCCTTCGATGAAGGTAAAGCCTACGTCTAGTTGTGATGGAATTGATATGGTCTCGATGGCTAGGGAGCAAACAAGCTTCGCCCAGGCTCGAGTTGTCGTTGTCTGTCCTGAACCGCCGCCGGGTCGTCCCCTTATATACACGGGTGACGCCCGTCGGTCCATAGAGTCCCAACCGGTTCATACTCGTATCCCGGTTGGTATCTCTCTATTCCTAACTTACAATACAAGTTATACATCAGGTCGGTTTACGGCTATAGATTCTAAACCGTCTATAGGCCTTGGGCCTTCATCTGCTTATATCACTAATGAAGTTAACCCGGCCCAAGTAGGCCGGTTTACGCCTAGTGGTAATATCCCCAACAGTAAGCATGATGGGTATAGTGTTGACTGTGGCAGTGGGATGACAGATCTGAAGCTGCAAACCGCACAAAGGGTAGTTAGCAACCGATGTTTGCTTTGAAATAACAACTAAGATTTGGTATGGACAAGAAAGTATAGTCAATAAGTGACAAAGAAATGCAATTCTGATGTCTCTCTATATGTCGCGGCATGCATTTGGAAACTCAAATGGGACCTTTAGCTAACCAATTAAATGTGTCTGTTAACTAATATCAGTATCATATCACAATCATATTTGAACAACTAAGCTTTGAAATTTTGAGGGTTGTGTTGTTTAGCTTGAAGGGTGGAGTAATGCTAGTACGACAGAATGCACCTACGCAGATCATAGTAGAGTAGATAAAAGGGGAAAACCCTAAGCATCAAGAGTAAAATCAGGAAAGTGGAACTAGCTGGACTAGTGGGTGGCGCACATGCTTTTCGAAACGAATATAGGAACATTAGGTGACCAATTAAACGTTCTCTGTTTTATAATATGAGCATCACATCAGATTCGTATTTCAACACGTAAGCTTTGGAATTATGAGTGGCATGTTGTTTCACTTGATGGGTTGAGGTCTTGAGGAGCAGTGCTAGCACGATGATATGTCTTCGTCGTATCTATAATTTTTGATTGTTCCATGCCTATATTCTACAACTTTCATATACTTTTGGTAACTTTTTATACTATTTTTTGGGACTAACATATTGATCCAGTGCCCAGTGCCAGTTCCTGTCTGTTGCATGTTTTATTTTCGCAGAAACCCCATATCAAATGGAGTCCAAATGGGATAAAAATGGACGGAGAATTATTTTGGAATATTTGTGATTTTTGGGATGTAAAATCAACGCGAGATGGTGCCCGAGGGGGCCAGGAGATAGGGGGCGCGCCCCAGGGAGGCAGGCGCGCCCTGGACTCTCCTAGGCCCCCCGTAAGGCGGTTGACGCTCTTCTTTTTCCGCAAGAAAGCTAATTTTATGAGAAATATCTGGGCGAAAGATTCACCCCAATCGGAGTTACGGATCTCCGGATATAAAAGAAACGGTGAAGGGGCAGAATCTGAGAACGCAGAAACAGAGAGATAGATCCAATCTCGGAGGGGCTCTCGCCCCTCCCATGCCATGGGAGCCAAGGACCATAGGGGAAACCCTTCTACCATCTAGGGAGGAGGTCAAGGAACAAGAAGAAGGAGGGGGGCTCTCTCCCCCTTGCTTCCGGTGGCGCCGGAGCGCTGCCGGCGGCCATCATCATCACCGCGATCTTCACCAACACCTCCATCATCTTTACCAACATCTCCATCACCTTCCTCCATCTATATCCAGCGGTCCACTCTCCCACAACCCACTGTACCCTCTATTTGAACATGGTGCTTTATGCTTCATATTATTTTCCAATGATGTGTTGCCATCCTATGATGTCTGAGTAGATTTTTGTTATCCTATGGATGATTGATGAATTGCTATGATTGGTTTGAGTTGCATGTTTTATTATTGGTGCTGTCCTATTGTGCCCTATGTGTCGCGCAAGCGTGAGGGGTCCTCGTTGTAGGGTGTTGCAATGCATTCATGATTCGCTTATAGTGGGTTGCGTGAGTGACTGAAACACAAACCCGAGTAAGGGGATTTTTGCGTATGGGATAAAGGGGACTTGATACTTTAATGCTATGGTTGGGTTTTACCTTAATGAATCTTTAGTAGTTGCGGATGCTTGCTAGAGTTCCAATCATAAGTGCATAAGAGAGGAAGGGGGGGAACCATGTATTCAGGGCGCGCTTGTCTCAAATGCGAGGAAATTTACAAACTTAGCCCCCGTTTCAAATTTCTACTACATCACAGCAACATTAGTTGGTTGGGGATAGGACGGTAATCTCGCATACACCAAATATTTGCCGACGAGAGTTTGTTTTTGGCGCCCACCGTGTATGAATATGAATCGGGGAGGGAGTCGATTTCGGCCGAGGACACACTGTGTTTTGGAGCCCACCGTGTATGAATCCGGGTGAGAGGCGGTTACGTCACGTTTGGGTGAAATTACAAACCTACCCCTATCAAAACCTATAGAAATCCAGCAGATAGGCTTTGCATGGCAGGGATAGGCAGTAGTAATTTCCATCTCGCAGATTTTGGTTTCGGGCGGTTACTGCGACTTTCCCCGCTTCGTTCAAATTTTGCAGAGTGCACGTTTACCGTGCCAACTCAATTCGAATCCCGTTTGTATTCTATTTTTTCCGGGCGGGATCCATTTTCAATTGGAATTACATTCTATATACATCATTTTTTTATATATACTTTCAAAAGCACAACACCATTTATACATAAATATGGTTTACAAATGGCATGATCTCAGATTCATAAGGTTGTATCCATCAATTTGGATTTTCAAATATTTGAAACCACTTTATGTTGAAATCCAATGTATGCATTCCTCGCTAACTGTCTCCAATTAATGTATGTTTCATGCGGGGTTTTTTACTTCTCAAACATGTGTAATGTGTTTCACACACGCAACATATAGTGTATTCCCGTTTAGACATTAATTGCATATAAACCATGCATTGTTTGTAATTAAAGAATCTATGGATCACCAATATTGATAAACTATATAACATTACACGTGTGCCCAAATTCAAATGAATATGCATGTTTGATACACCAATTTGCGTTATGATATTATCGATGTCGTGATCTCTAGTTTAAATATTTGAATCCCCTTTAATCCAGATATTCGTCTCATATAGCTATCACTCATGCTTATATAGGACTATCTCTCTGGACCTATACGCGTTCATCGTCTCTCAGGTATCTCTCGTGCTACCTGTATGTCGACAATGATCTTTTATCTTCGTAACACACTGACGACACTCTCTCCCTCGACCTTCATCACTCTATCTCTCTCTAAGTATATCTTGCTCCCTGCTATGTGTCTCCAACTATGATTCTCCATGTGGAATCTCTTTCTCTCACACAAACACAAAACTTTGTCTCCCGGGGTCTCATTTCTCTCTACTATTCCCATGTGTGCCACTCGCACACCCCTTATACAGAGATGTCTTTCGCTCCTTAGATATGAGAACCTACGACTCTTCCTCTTAAATATCTCTTTCTCACACACAAACACAAACTCTGTCTCCCAGGGTCTCATATTTCTCCATTGTTCTCTTGTATGTCGCTCACACACTCTCTCTCACTAGAGATATCTTGTGTTCCCTCATATGTCTCTCTAGCTATCACTCTCGTTGTGAAATATCTTTCTCTCTCGCAGACACAAAACTCCGTCTCTTGGGATCTCATTTCTCTCTGATATCTGTTTGTATGTGACTCACATGCACCCTCTCTCTATCTCTCTCACACCCACACACATAACTCAGCCTTCTGATCCACTCGACTCATATCTCTAACGCACACTAGCTAGCATCTTTATCTTTCTATTTATCTGTTTCTCCATCAACCTTCTTTCTCGCCCTCACTCTTGATTCCTATCACGCACACTACATATATTTCTCTCTACACGCAGTCAAGTGCCCTCTCACACACATATATAACTTCACCCTCTGAACCACCCGACGGTCATCTCCAACACCCAAACTAGCGGATGTCCCTCTTGCTAGCATCTCCATCTCTGTATCTATCTGTAGTTTCTCCGTCAACATTTCTTTCTCGCACGGAGTCTTGCTTCCTATCACCCACACTATATATGTCTCTCCATACATATGCATTTATAGGTTGATCTCTTTTGCACAATCGTTGCGCCTCACTCCCTCTGCTCACCATAGATGCATGCTCCAGCCCATGCCACTATCTCTTAAAGACAAAAACGCATGCTCAATTGTCGGGCCTTCTTCCCTGCATTCTCACATGCATGCATATTGTCATACCGATCCGTCTCTCCCATGTCGTTGTTCTTATGACTTATGTCTTCTTTCTTTTATCTCGATCATGCACGCACGCACACACACACACATCCCACGTATATATGTATACCTCTCACACATGCACGTTCAAGGTCTCTATGTCTCCATACGTAGTTAATTACCCTCAATCCTAACGCCACGTCGAATCGTTCTCCTCTTTTGTGCACATAACTTCCGCCTGGATGGGTAAAACACACACTCACACTTAACAATCTCCTTCTAGCTACCCCCTGCCTCTCACTCTTCCCCTATATCCCCGAAACCAATAAGACCATCCCTTTGTTTAATTCCCGCCTACATGCACCATCGATATATAGTAGTCTTCCTCGGTGTCTCTCGAACAAACACGTTCTCTTGATGTCGACTCCTCTCACACGCACACACCTTCTCTTCCCTCTCTACGGGCATTTTCTCTCTCGCATCCCATCGTTGGTGGCCTCTGCCATACAGATCACCTCTCTATGATGAAGCCATGCACACTTAAATTACATCCGCCATAGAGGACCCTGCGACACACACACACACACACACACGCACGCACGCATGCACGCACGCGTCCCCCCCACACACACTAAGACTCCATCTCTCTCTCTCACACACACACACACGCATGCACCGCCTCCCCCACACACACTAAGACTCCATCTCTCTCTCTCTCTCACACACACACAGACTAAGATTCCATCTCTCTCTCTCTCTCTCTCTCACACACACACACACACACCCCACACACACTAAGACTCCATCTCACACACACATGCTCTAGGCGGAGCATTTGTTCCTACCACCCTTCATCCAACCTTACCCGTATGATAAACAATCACCTTTATTTACTTGCATAACATGGACAAATTCCACTTTACTTTAGTAGTCAGCAAACTTATCATCTGTACCCTTATAAATTCCACTTTACTTTAGTGCATTTATTGTCAATCTAACCCTGTCACCCAAACACCTCTTTGGCTACAGTTAGTCAGGGTTAGTCTAACCTCTAGCTAAGTTAGAGTATCAAACATGAGCAGTATAGGACATGCAAGTTGCTCAAAGCATATAGGCAAATTCGTACGTGAAAGGATTTTTTTTCTTTTTGAAAACGGAACGTGAAAGGAATTTTTTTTGGAATGCTCTTGGCATGTCGCTAACATGTGATGAGTTAACCGACCTCAATAGACGACAAAAACGCCAGCCCGTCACACTTTGATAGAGACAAGGAGGGAGAAGCGATACAGGCTGCTAGATTACTAGAGATAGGTGTCGTACGGAAGCCAAGAAATATGGTGATAGCGTGGGTTAACCATGTACTAGTATGATGTAACTACACTGGGCTGCCGTGTTTCATACTCTTCCAGTCCACTGTGGAGATGATTGGTTAATTTTATATCGCTGAATAATATTAAATATTATGAGTGCAGACACTCCACCACGAGGTTCCTTGCTCCTTCTCGGTCGTCCGAAATGTATGTTCTTCCACTCTATTTTTTTACGTGAGCTTTGTTCATCCTTTTGCCAACACGCGAGACATCTAGCATCAAGGTGCACGTGTTATGCAAGGATCGTTCCATATGAAGAACACGTGGGATTGGAACTACGAGACAGACATGTACCCAGGAGTGGACGTACGAACCTAAGTAATGTAGCGCAGTAAGTGAAGTAGAAAGGCACAAATGGTATGAACATGCGTGGCATATAGGGTGTGTTTGGTTGCGCTCTCGTCTCAGCATAGTTGTTCCCTCTTCATGCATGCTCTCTTCATGCATGCTTCTAGTGTATTTGTGCTAAACTAGTGTGGACTCATGCACCCTCCATACTCTCTACCAAACACCCAAAAGTAGGTTGAGAAGGGAACTCTTGGGCGGCATTTGTCTCTTACTACGTACTACCACTAAATGTTGTACGTGCAATGCACGATGATCTTATGGAGTACGTGCCTAAGTACTCTACTACTACTATATTAGTTGGAGGCACATATTAACTTTTATATTTGTTTACGTGTATGCCCCGAGACCTTCCAACTAGACGTGTCTTTCTCTCTAGGTCGCACTTTGTATCGTTCATACCACTAAGTACTACTACGTGGGGTGAGTGTATGCGCGTGTATATGAGCGCCTGTGTCTGTACTGATGCTAAAAAAAGTACTACTATGTGTGGTCTCCAACCCAGAAGTGGAAGAAGTGGAGACGCTCTACCATGCTGTTTTTTTACGCTGGGCTCTACCATGTTGTTCATGTCCCACTCCTTTCGCTGACGTGTGGGACATCCAGCACGTGTCGTGTTTGGCACCCTTCGTTGTAATAGTTGAAACTCTAGCATTCATCAGAAATAAAAAATAATTATAAATCAGCAGTGATACTATTTTTTGCGAACCAATCAGCAGTGATACTATACCACGCGGTTTCCTTGCTCCTCGATATCGGAAAGAATAGTTCCGTTCGCCAACATGTGGGATGTCGACCATCCTGGTCCACTTGCCATGCACGCAAAACTCCAAGGGAGAGTCGCGCCGCAGTAACAATGACTAATGAGCCGTCAAATCATAGGCCCACTTCCCACTTTCAAGTTGCTCGGACGAAGGAACCATCATGACTTCATTGAATTATGCTTCTTGAAGAAAACTACTGTACCAGCAGTACTGCTAGCTACAGTAGTTACTCCAACAAAGGCCTCCTTTTGTTCATAGGATAGGAACTTTATAAGAATATGAAAATCATAGGAAGTGAGATGACATGCATCTCAATTCCTATAGAGAAAGAGATGCCATTTGATGCATAGGATAGGAATTTTTCCATTTAGTCTAGGCTAATGTACTGGTAATTTGCTCTAAAAACTACAGTAGTAACTAGTAGTACTGGTACATGCTCGTACTCAGACACAGACACACACACTAACTACTAGTACTACTACTTCTCACATGCTGGCCAGATGCCGTCGTTCTCCTTCCCGGCTTTGCCGGCAACACCCCACCGTGCTTGGATCTCCGTCGACCTCTCCGCAGCAGTGCGTGCATCCTTTTCTTTCTTGCGCTGGTGGGCCTCTCTTTTCTTGAGTGCTTTCTGACTTTTCCGCTCCCTCTGTGCGGCTTTGGCCACCTCTTGCTCTACCACCCATTCGGCCTTGGCACCTTCAAATTCCTCCCACATAGTTGTGAGGTCGCGAGCATCGATGAACTCGGCACGGCGGGATGCCATCGCTGCCCTACCATTTTGTGTGCGGTCGTGGGCGGCGAGGAACTCGGCGCGACGGGGTGCCATCGCTGCCTTACCAGTTAGTGTGCGGCGCGGTGGCATGAACGTCGCTTGGTGAGAGCTCTAGGGTGGAGTGGCCGGACAACCGTATAGTGCATTGGTTTGTCAAGAGCTCAAGGACAGAAGACGAAGCAAATTTGGATTCCCCTTCAATCCTGGTCATTTATTACCGAGTAAAATGCATTGGCGGTCATCGAACTTGTCTTGATAGCTCACTTTGATCATTGTATACGAGATATGGTGATTATACGGTCACTGGCTCAGCGTATAGCTCCGTATTTGTCTGGTTGACCAGTCAAATAGTCCGCATGCACCTCATCAGCTTGTGTTCTTTATCTATCTACGCGAGCCTACTTGTCAATGGAGAAAGAAATACTGTAAAAACCAAAATTATGCGTATGTAGGGAATCAAACCACGGACTCATCGCTGCAACGCACCCTCGTCAGCCAAATGAAAATGAAATACTTCACGTCAGACACTCATGCTCACGCTGTCAAAGCATGCTAATGCATGCACGTCGCCCTCTAAATCAAAGTCCTGCTCATGGCACAACGCAAACGGCGAGCCCATCACCTACGCGCCCCGGCGGTGCCTGACATTACTGTTTAGACGTTTGATGGAGGCCTACGCGAACGCCAAGCATGTATTCACCTGGCTCAACACCAGCGGTCATACTCGGACCGCCTTGCTCATGTATATCATCCATCACAATGACAATCTATAAAACAACCTAGCCAGAGAGGGTACTATGGTAGTATGGTATGGAGTATGTACTATCGTGAGCGACCGATCTTAGTTCCACTGCACAACGAAACCCCTTCCATCGCTACCGCGCGCTTCCCGCCTGAAACGGTCATCGTCTCTCCAGAATGTCAATGCCGCATTCATCGGACTTCACTGCAGGTGCAATTGGTGTGTCACTGACATGCAGGCTAGATGCCCATTGGGCCCACATGTCAGTAACCCAACGCATCTGCAGTTAAGTCACTGAAGCAGCATCCGCATTCACGCCCGACAAACCTACTCCGACACCAGTTGTCCATCCGTCTGCCGCGGCTCATTGCCATTCGCCCGCTATATTAACTTGAGCCCCAGCTCCCAGCCATAGCCAATGACCCACACTTATTCTCCTCCGGTCCCTTCCTTCTGTCGGCACCAGTCCAACCATGGCTTCCTAGCGCTCCGAAGCTCTCTTGGACGTACTATCGCAGGAGCAGACGAGGGACATCGGCGGCTCCGCTCCGAGCGTGCTCCAAAGCTCTCTTCGACGTACTGTCGCAGGAGAAAACGAAGGAGATCGCCGGCACCCCCCCGGCCGCCCTCCGCCGCCACGACCACGAAGCCGGCGCGCGTGCGCAGGCGCAGCCGGCAGCGAGGAAGAGTAGTACATGGTAGGTCGCCGCCGCTCTGGTCCCGGGAAGGCCACCGCTACTCCACTCAGTCGACGCCAAGCTTGGTGGGGTAAACATCGACGGTCGATTAGCCGCTTGATGGCAACATGGAGGCGGAAATCTTCAGAACCTTGTGCTTCGGAGGAGGAGGTTATCGAGGCGGATGAGGAGGAGGCAAAGGCAATGGCCGGCTTTCTCGGGTTCATGGCCAGACATGGTGGTCGGGCGCCGGCAATCGTTTAGATTAGGTTTACAGTAGGTTTTAGTATGGTTTGTGCGAAATGTATAATGAATTTCGTCTAGTTTGTAGGAAAAGTTTTCGAAATGTAATGAATTTCATCCGGTTAATTTGAAATTTGCTTTGTTTGCATGAATTTCGTCCGGTTAGTTCATATAGTTGTCGAAAGGTATGCGGGCAGCATCGGATGGCATCCATCAATGTCCTCGGGCAGATGTCAGTGTAAATTTGTGGGCCAGCGCTGGAGATGCCCTAACTATCATGTTATAATCGCTAACAGTCCTCCATTATTTGGCAGGGAACAGTTATCCCTCGATCAAAATCAGACCCGTGGTGTTTCGCACTCCTCCCACGTAAGAGTGTAAACTCTTGCTTACATAAAAATGGAGCAAGTGGACGGCACTTTAGCACGTCATATCACTCGAACTAGCCCACCTAATGAGCAGGAAAACACCGCCCTCATCATTTTGTTCTGGATTTCTATCGATCGATCGCGCGAAAATGTTACGCTTCGCAGGTTCTAAAGGAAAAGGCGACACACTTACGACTCGTGCGCGTCGCACCCCCGACAGTCCGGCTCGCACGCCGCTCACCAGAGGGGACACACGTTGTCTTGCAATTTCACTGACATGTAGGACCATAATTGAATAAACCGTCGATAGCCGAAATCTAATCGCTCGGCGGGCGTCGGCTGAGAAGAGAGAAACAGGGGAGGGAGAAGAGATCGCCCGCCCGCCGCGCACGGACTCCAACAAATATATGGTGATAATGTGAGGTGGGCCATGCTGGAGTCCGGACCGCTTCCGGAGCCCGCTCTCACCGCCCTGGCCCCTCAAGATGCCAGCTGCCCACCGCATGCATGCATAGCAAGTAGTACTCCTTATGTGGAAGAGAGAGAGGCATTGACAAAGTCAAGGAGTGGGCTCTGCAAGAGCCCATCTCTACACATGCTCCTAGGTATAAAAAAATATTTCTAAAAAAGGCATAAAAACAATTGTGTCTTAAAAAAGAAAGGTAAAAAACATTTGAGAGGAAATAGATAGAGAGAAAGTGAGAAAAAGTTGTAACCTGGGCATTACTTGAGGAAGGAGGGAGTGGTGCACATGCCAAGTTCACTGGGCTGCTGTGTTTCACACTCCTCTGTTGTAACAGTGGAGACAATAGCTTTCATCAAAAATAAACAATGAATACTCGTTTGCTCGTCCTCTATATCGGAAAGAATACTTTCATTCACCGACATGTGGGACGTTGACCATCCTGGTCCACCTGCCATGCACAAAATTATCCTGGTCTACCCCGGTCGTATCGCAGGCCCAACCTTTCCCACTGTAAGTTGTTCCGATGAAGGAACCATCATGACTTCATTGAATTCCGCTTCTTCAAGAAAACTTACTATACCCGCAATACTGCTACCACACGTGAAGGCTGGACGGCACTATACCATGTCATATCACTAAAACCCACTAGGCCAAACTAGCCCGCCTAGGTCATCTATTTTGGAACGGAGGGAGTACGTCTCTGCACTCCTATGATTTTGTGTTGCATGTTCTCTGTACTTTTGCTACGATTTTCCTACCCTATGAACCAAATGAGACCTGAATGTATCCGCGTGTTGACTATTGTCTGATCGATCGCTAAGCCTACAATTTTAGGAGCTAGGGCTATTGGTCGATCGACGAGGGATAAGTATAAGCGTACCACGAGCTCATCAGCCCCAACATTTCTCTTCGGTGAGTGTTTTGCAAGTACTATAGCTCGCACAGTAGCTAGCCTACTAACACCAAGAATCATCAAACAAGCCCTGCTGATATGATAAACAGTTCAAACTTACATCTAAGCATGACATATATTACATCAAAAGCTGGTGAGGATACATCTGTTTCCATAACTCGGAGAGGGTTCACATGATTCATCGCATGATTCACTATCAAACAAAAGTAGCAAGATCCGCCCACACAAGATAGTGTACTAGCCATAAGATGGTTTGATAACACACACCGTTCTGGTAATTAAACACAGGGCAATGCAAACTACCTTGAAGGATTAGCGCGACCAACTATTTCTTGTCATCGATCTCTCGGGCAATGGCCACAGCACGGACAGCGGCATGGGAATCGATTTCTGGGGCGATGTCCACAGGACTGACCACGACATCAGAATCGATCTCTGGGCCGATGTCCACAGGATGGACAGCGGCATCAGAATCGATCTCCGGGGCGATGCCAACAGGACGGGCCACGACATCGGAATCATCAAGGACGTCCACCGGCACCTGCAGAACCCTAACATATTAGCAAGCACATTGCAAATAATCAAAAACCACAACTATGGTAATAAGCCATTATTTTTTACCTTGTGCAGCTCACCGGGGGATCTCATCCCTCGGGGGTCATCTCCTCATCCTCGATGGGGGCCATCACCTTGCCAGGGGAATACTGCTTCTCAACGGCGACTATCTCCTCAAACTCGCTCTTGAGCCTCACATAGGTGGCAATCAGAGTTCCTGGGGTAGGCACGGTGGGGCCCTTGCTGTTCTTCCAACTTTCTTTGAGGAGTTCGTCCGCCAGCGTCCTCAACTCTTTGGCTAATGCTTGTTTCTTGGAGTTCTTTGTCTCCATGGGTTGGCCCGCCAACATGGTCAACTCGTTGGTCGGTGCTCGCTTCCTGGAGATCGCTGTCTCGAGTGGGTTGTCCGCCGGCAACTCTTTGCCTAGTGCTCCAGGATCCATCAATGAACTGACAAACAAAAAGCAATCGAAAGGAAACCACAATCACAATGAAAACGGGAAAAGAATAGGATGTGAGAATCGGTCGGTGCTTCACAAAAAGAAGATTCTTGGAATGAAAATTTAGCATCATAACTGATTCGCCCACCTTTCCTTCGTCGGTACAGAAGAAAAATGGCAGAAGTGAGTAGCCTGGAGTGAGGTTTTCTTCAAGAAAGGGAAGAAAGGGCTTGAACGAGCGTTCCAGTGAAATGGTGGTTGCTTCGTCCAGTCCAACTTGGAGGCCACCTTACCACTGCTGGTAAAGGTGTGGGTTTTGTGATATGACGGGTCATGATGGCCACACCGGGGTGACAGGTGAGTCTCGACTATAGCACCTCGTTGTGATTTGGTGGATGGTACGTGGGCCCGGATGCTTTGAAATGTCCCGCATGTAGATAGAGCGGCTAGTCATATAGGAGTGCTCAATATTGTGCACCGCGACCAAGGCGGGGAGGAAAACGAGAGAACTATGTAATTAATGCATGAGTTAAATTAGTAGTTTTGTAAAGTACGAGATACATTCCTCCAATCGCAAAATGCCTTGGTTCATGAGATTTGAGATTTGAGATTTTGTCTCATGCAAGAGCCTGGCTAGTATATGCGTGCTCCAAGGCACCGCACAACCCGAGCGTTCGCAACTGCCACGTTCGGGTTGCACTTGGCTCTTCGCCTCTTTGAGAAGACGAACAATGATGTTACTCCTACTTCTACAGTATCGAATGCACTGCTGCATGTCCGTCCACCTCGTGCGGGAGGGATAGCGTGTAGCGAAAGCTTCTACTTACTGCTCCTGCCTTTGCGTCTATGATAGGTGGGCCCAATAGGTGGTTGGCCCCCTTGTCATGCAGCCAAAGGTAGGTGCAGTTAAGGCACCGGAGCTCAATCCGTGAGGGAGAGGGCGTTGTAGTAATCAAATTTCTTGGTCTTGTACGAGTTGACGCGACACATCAAAGCACTGCACTCGATATAAGTCTTTTTACACATTTCAAATGGACTACTTCGTATGTAGACATATCCTGCTTCGTATGTAGTCACTTGTTGCAATCTCTAAAAAGACTTATATTTGGAAACGGAGGGAGTACAATGCATGCATGCATGCCATGACTTTCCTTTTGATACTTGCATGTGTTGATTTGATGCACCTTGCCAAAGTTTGACTATAAATTTAACTAACCAAATTTTCATGCATGTCACGAAAAATTACGGGGCTGTTTGGATTCTGACTATGTTTGTCTTATGTTGCCACATTATTTTTCCCACACTTGCCACACTTGCCTAACCTGAGTTGCTCAAATTGTTAGACACACTTTGGCTTGCCTAAGGAATCTTGCCACAATTTTTCTGTCTATGACATGTGGGGTTCACTGCTAATAAATAAATTCTTGTCTTAGGTGTGGCTAATAAAAAAGACTTATATTTAGGAATGGAGGGAGTAGAAAATATAAATAATAATGCATGTTGGGGCAACCCACGTTTCCGCTAATTTTAGCCGTGGGCTTGTTCACAATTTTTACGAGGGGGTGGTTGTTCATTTAATGGAGGGACTTGTAGTACCAGACATGAACGATACAAAGTGCGACCTGGCACGCCGTAACACCACTTGGAACAAGCGGGTAGCTATCTCAAAAAACAATCAACAACTAAAAAAACCGCGACCTGGCATGTAGTAGTACACAATTTTAAACGATTGTTTTGATGGAGTGAAAAAGGAAAACTACCCCACTACGTATATATAGGCCGGAGCCTCCGCGCTTGCTTGCTAGGGTTGCTCTATTCACACACTCTCATCCTCTCCAGATCTAAACAAGATAGGGGTAGTAACACTGTCTTCTCCCTTCAAAAAACACTGGCTTTCTATCCTCACCGCTGGTTACAGATCCGGACATATCCCCCTCCGCCAGTGAAGGGGAGGAGGGGCAGCGTTTAGGCCGTCGTCGATAGAGAGGGAGGAGACACAATGCCGGCCGCACCGTTATCTCTGGCCGAGCGCCAACGCGGGAGGTCCTCCGATCCCTTCATCGTTGCCTGTGGGCGGATCCGACCTCCCGCCGCCCACCTATCCACATCCCGACGACCTTGAGGTATATCTTCATTTGAAACCGCCTTAGCTCTACTTCCCCAGCTCGCTACATCGCTGCATGTGCATCATTTTCTACCTCTCAGCCCCTCTCGATCGGATGGTCCAACGTCACCTATTTTTTCTTCTTCTATTGTTAGAGGTAAAGCTACTTCATGGAGTCGAATATTGTACTCCCTCCGTCCGAAAATACTTGTCATTGAAATGGATGTATCTAGATGTATTTTAGTTCTAGACACATCCATTTTGATGACAAGTAATTCCGGACGGAGGGAGTACTTGGTTCAAACTAGAAATAAAGTGGGGTTGGGGGAATTTAGTATGTACATCGGACTTGGTACAAATAGGAAGGAAAGGGGTTGAAAGTAGTACAGACTGGTCATCCAACCGGTCTCTTGGTCGAAAAGGGAAATATAGGGGTAACGCTGTACACAGTGGTATGACCACGACTAGATTTGCTATCCACACATAGGAGTAGGTGGCTAGAGTGAACAAAAATGGGACCAACCCAGATATGTTTCTTGGATGTTTGTTTCTCGGGGCAACGAACTATGAATCACCACTTTATGCCCTGTTTACGTACATGGTGCTGGATTGCTGGTGCACCCACTGTCCCATGCCCTTATACCAAATATTTAGGCTCCGTTCGGAATAAAGGGGCTGAAAACATAGGTCTTGATGAAAATAGAGGAATAGGAAAGGAATGTAGGTATAAAACTATGGAACAACGAACCGGAGGAAACTCTCAAGAGAATCTGTTCGGATGGACTACGAAATGTACATATTTGTTTTTTTGAGTAGCATGCTTGGCAGTATGAGATGCTATTTGTTTATTCAGCTGCACAGTGACTACTCTTGTCCTCACCTCACGTACTACACATAGGTTGATTTTTTTATTCCGGCAAACACAACACAGCAACCTGTCTAACGCATGGCAGCGAGCGCCTGCCTCGGGCTTCCACCCAAAAAATGAGCAACGCGTGGATGTTTCTAATCCTATGGAGTCAGTACTGCCAGACCACCTTTCCTATGAAACACTATTCACCTTTCCTGTGTTCCGAACGGTTGGAAGGGAAAGAATACCGTAGGAATTGTGTTCCTACGAAAATCCTGCACCAAACCTATGAACCGAACGCAGCCTTAGCTGTTCTTAATCTAATGTCCCTGGTAAAAATGAAGCCATGCAACAATTATAAGCCATGACAAGTTTAGCCAAATGTTTTTGCCTGTAATTGTTTGAGACTCTGACTATTTCCTCTGTACCTTTTTGTGCAAACAGGGATATCCAATTCACCTGGTTTCTGTTGTGACCTTTTGGTGCACTGCACAAAACTTTTCTTAAAAGAAGTGACTTTTGTGTTGTTTAACTGGAATGTCAGAATGGAACAGTTGGTTCATTTTGGTGGAACTGCACAAAGGGAGATCTGTGTTCCAATCCTCATCATCCATATTGGCGCCATAACCTTCCTTTAGGTAAGAATGATATTTAATGCATGTGTTCATCTCTATTTTCCGACTGCCATGAGAAAATAATGCTATTTTTTACTAGTACACTTGTACTCCCTCACTGACAAAACCAATTCTGAATTAGAAGGCCAATCATGTACTTGGTTTCACCAACTGGTGAGGATAAAGAGAAACAGAGCATGAAGAGGAAGAAGAAGAAAAATAAACAGTGCCAAGGCGATCTTGCTGAAGCCAGAGGCCTCAGTCGAGGCCATTCAAGGGCTCCGGCAACGACTACCTTATAGGTGAGACGATCCTCCAGGGAGCCCTTCCACTTCTATTGTCTCGCTTAATTAATTAGGAGTACTTAAGTACCACTAATTTATTACTGCCTAATTTTCTTGTTGGAGTTGAACAAATCTTTAGTAGGACCCTATGTTGAATCATGTACGTGTGTATGTTTGTCTATGGAGGTGAATCATGTGGTGGAGCAGGGAGGGAATATTATTAGTGTCATGACATAATAGTGTTATTGTTTTGCATGTCAATTTATTGCCATTGGTTCAATGAGGCAATGTTTTGCGTATTGTCCATCATGAATTTGATGCTACTGTTTGAGTAATATTCTAATGTCTTCCTATCCTTTCTCACTAAGCTAATGAATGTTTCACCTTGTTCCTACTTGTGCAAACAGGGATCATGTTGTGCCAATCATACATTTTAGTGGAACTGCACAAGACAATACAATGAACTGTATCCCAGCCAGTAACTCTGCTGGAAGTTCTTGATAATCTTTTGATATAATCTCAGCAACTGGTAAACAAGAGTGATTTCAACCATACATTTGAAGTGCACAAAAATATATACTATTGTGTGATTCCAGTGAGTGCTTTATCATCTCTTATGGGACTACATGAATAAGCTTTTTTTCTCAGGTTGGTACGGGCCTAAGGCCTTCATCCATATTAGTTTGCTATCATCTCTATTTGTATCGTGCTACTGTCATGAGAAACTCCTTTATCTTTGCATGTTAAAGTTTTGCAACCTATGATAAATGGCAATGCTTTGAGTGTTGAGCTAATTGGCACTGATTAAATAAACTAATACCTCTCTTTAAGCAAGACTACTATGTTGCTAACTTTACCCATTAAGATAATGAGGGTGCTTCTATTTGTTAGTGTATGTTTCATCAACTAGTCCCACTATTACAGTAATCTCACTCTCTCAAAATATGTGCCAACAGGGATGCTCGATTTTGGTGGAACTGCACAAAAACTTTGGGTGCTTCATTGCCTCGATAGCTTCTGTCATTTCCTAGTCACTAATCTTTGCTTGCTTTCTTCCTTTGCTGTCAGTCGCTTGGCTTATCTCGGCTTCCAGTCAAAGGAAATAGTAATTGACATGCTACCTCACACATGTTGGTACTGGTCTTTATCCTGATTATTGTGCCTGTCATATGTATTGGTAATTTGGTATTGTGCTACTGTTTGCCGATTTCATGAAGGAGTAATTTGGAGCCTGAACTCGCAGGCAAATCATTACATCGGGTGATTTTAGTAGAACTGCACAAAATGATCAGATGGACAGGTACTTATGCTGCTACTATGTACTCCAAAGTTCACTCAGACAAGCATCGATGTTGACAAGAAGAAGTGCCTATATTCATTCGAGTATCAACCGGCGTCAACCAATTGTCGAACTCCAAGTATTAGGAGAGTGAACGCCAAAAATATTGCTTGGTGCATAGCCCAGAAAAACGCAGTCCAGTCTTTGGTCCCAACTTGTGCCTTCTGGTTATCGGCACATATGGTAGTGAACTATATGGCATGGAGTCTAAAGATTCTAGACAAGTTGGTTGACGCGTATATTCATCTAGCACTTAATCAGTCTGCACGCCAAGGATGCTCCATTCAATTGAACTGCACAAAAAATTTGGGTGGTTCATTTTCTCAACCGCCTCCTTTCTCATCTGCAATGTAGAATTTTGGCGAGATACAGGACCAAGATGAGCCAGTAAACTAGTTGGATGAAAGTAGTGGCCAAGTTGCTCAAACCTCCCTCGGCACGAGGCCACTATTGAGTATAAACCTACAAGCAAAGTTCAGATTGTCTGTGCTGCCTCTTATGTACTCAAAAGTTTACTCGTACAAGAACTAATTTTAGCAAGAAGTACCTCCGATTGAACACTATTTACCAGTCTGTACCCTAGGTAACTAAAGTTTGTTCATGGATCATATTGGCTGTGATCTCAATCATTTGGATGCATAAACATACTGAACATGTGTATATCTGAATCTTTTTGTGAATTATGTATGAATATTGTCGTGTGATCTATCAATCATTTGGATGCATAGATATGCTGAGCTTGTGTATATATGAATCTTTTGAGTTCTTGATAGTGAATGTTGGCTATGAATATGAACGTGCCCTGTGAACCTGAGTTTGATACGAATGTTTACCTTTTCTGTTGTATTTGTGTGTGAACTTGTTAGTATGCCTACTGTGGGGTATAAAACACAGGTCTCTTATAAAAGTAATGATGTGTCCAATTTATGTTTCCCCTTCTAACCACATTATATATATTTATATTATTACTATTATCGTATATTATATAGAGACTTATATATACATTATAAAAACATCCCACGTGTTATTAACTTATAAAAGTAAATGTTTAACGGAAGTTGGCAAGGAAAATCCTGGTTGTTTTTGACTCAGAGGCAAGGAAAATCCTGGTGATTGCGAACAAAAGCTTGCGAAGATTTTAAGGACCAATTTAATAATAACACGCTCATTTTTATTTTGAGCAATAACTTGCTAATTTGTTAATTATATATATGTAAAATGTGCCTCTCTGGTTTATTCTTTGATATTAATTGCTCCTTCTAACATAACATTATATATATAACGAGACCACCTAATACGTGTATTTCAAGGAAGTGCAAATGGGCTGGGATTTCTTAGAAAATATAAATGGGCCTGATTGACGCGAAATTATTTGTTCACCCAGCCCAGCAAATGGACTGTACATTCTAGAAAACATGGGTTAAATATATGCCACATTTTTGCAGACTGGCATGTGGGCCAATAGGTTGAAGCCTACGCAGGGTGTTGTCAACTTGGTCAACAAATGATTGTGTCATCGACAGCCATTGGATTTATATCCAACGGCCAACATGCACCTTCAATCTCTCATCTTCTTCCTCCAGCATCGTCGGGACCGCCTGGTCTGGCCTCCGGCGGCTAGCGGCTCTGCTTAGCACGCATCACTGCGAAGTGCTACCCCACCGCCGGCCAGGCTATCCCTCCACCCCTCGACACCTCCTGTTATTCTCCACAGACTATAGCCCCATGCCGCAACAGAACCAGTTATAACCCTTCTCCTCCTCTCAATCTGCGACTCCACTGCCGCGTTTTCCCATCTCTGAGTCGTCCCCGTCCGGGGCCTCGCCGTCGTACATCGCCTTGCTGCGCTCAGTGCGGCGTGGTCAACAAACGAGAGTCATCGGAAGAGGACTGTACATGGAGAGCTTGACAGCTGGGACCCACGAGGTCCATGGTCGCACGCAAGGAAAGTTCCTCCTTATTAAGCTGAAAAAATGTTTCCTCCACCTGACAGCTGGGACCCACCGGCTGTATCTTCGCACGGAAGGAAGTGCCTCCTTATTACACGGAAAATAATGATTCCTCCAACTGACAGCAGGGACCCACTGGACGGGCCACTGTATTTTGCAAAAAAACATTTGCCCCCTGACTGCTGGGACCCACCTGACGGGCCACCGTATTTCACGAAAAAAATGTTCCCCCCGCTGTCAGCTCGGACCCATCGGAAGTGCCTCCTTATTAAGCAGAAAAAAAGGAATAGTCCCCCTGCTAGCTGGGACCCACCTCGGTGGGAGGCTGACTTGTGGGCCCACTAAGTTGACGGGGACGGAGGGCTTTGTCAATTTAGTCAATATAAACGATTCTAGCTGCAGTGACCGTACGATGTCCATCCAACGGCCATCGTGCTTCTTCAACCTCTGGTCTTCTTGCTCCAGCCGCCCAAAGCAGCGCCGATCGTGCCGCCTGCTCCTACCTCCCGTGGCCGGCTGTGATGCCGTGGAGGCCTCACCGCCCCCTACTACTCCCGCCGTTGGCCAGGCCATCCCTCCACTCACCCACACCCCCTATTATTCTGCGGCGACGGCAGCCTCACACCGCAGCCGAAGGAGTGAACCCTCATACTCCTCTACGCGTGGGCATCCAGTGCCTGTCTTCCCCGGCTCCATGTCGTCCCCTTCCTAGGCCTCGCCGTCGTCCACCGCCGTGGTGCTCTCGGTGTGGCGTGGTCAATATGGTCAACGACCGAATTCCATCGAAACAGTACTGTATGTGGAGAGGCTGACAGCTGGGTCCATGGCATCCACAAGGAAGTGCGTCCTTATTACGCGGATAATAATTATTCCTCCACCTGACAGCGGGGACCCACCGGACGGGCCACCAATATTTTGCGAAAAAAACATTTTCCCCTGACTGCTGGGACCCACCGGACGGGCCACCGTATTTCACGAAAAAAACGTTCCCCCCGCTGTCAGCTCGGACCCACCGGAAGTGCCTCCTTATTATGCAAAAAAAGAATACTCCCCCAGCTAGCTGGGACCCACCTTGGTGGGAGGCTGACTTGTGGGCCTACTAAGTTGACGGGGACGAAGGGCTTTGTCAACTTAGTCAATATGAACGATTCTAGCTGCAGTGACCGTACGATGTCCATCCAACGGCCGTAGTGCTTCTTCAACCTCCGGTCTTCTTGCTGCAGCCGCCCAAAGCAGCGCCGGTCGTGCCGCATGCTCCTACCTCCCGTGGCCGGCTGTGCTGCCGCGGAGGCCTCACCACCCCTACTATTCCCATCGCTGGCCAGGCCCTACGGCGACGGCAGCCTCACACCGCAGCCGAACAAGTGAACCCTCGTACTCCTCTCCGCGTGGGCTTCCACTGCCGCGTCTTCCCCGGCTCCGCGTCGTCCCCTTCCTAGGCCTCGCCGTCGTCCACCGCCGTGGTGCTCTCCACGCGGCGTGGTCAACGTGGTCAAGGAATGACTTCCATCGGAAGAGTACTGTACGTGGAGAGGCTAACAGCTGGGTCCACGGCCACACCTAAGTTTTTTTGTGATTTGCCAAGTAAGTCGCTTTGTCAGGCCTGTTGGGCTGCAAATCTTTCAAGTCGAGGAGAGCTTTCATTCAGCTGGCCGAGAAAATGGCCCATCAGTAATGAGAAATGGGTTGTACATTTTTAAAACACATCAAACCAGCAATTAGTTTCAAATATCTTTTTTTCATTTCAAGATTTTAAATTACATTAATTTTTATGCGTGGAGAATTTGTTAGATTTTATGTTGATATACATTTATTTTTAAAATCAGTTTGAATCTGAGTCGAAATTTCGGGATTAAAAACAGTTTGGATCGCACTGAAATATGTAAAATTTTGTATAATTTTTTAACCGTGGCCACAATATGGGTTGTAATGCTAACAAAAAGAACATGGGCTAAAAAAACCTTAAGAATTAGCAAATGGGCTGTAAATTATTAGAAATAATGGTAGATGGGTTGTATGCTGTTTTCCACAGATTTGAGGCTTTCCTAAAAAAAAGGTTGACGCACAAGCAGTGACTGTTGGATGTCCATCCAATGGCTATCGTGGTTCTTCAATCTCTGCTGTTCCTGCTCCAGCCGCTCAAACAAGCGCCGGCGGGACTGCCTGCTCCATCCTCCCCGCGGCCGGCTGTGCTACCACGCAGGCCTCACCGCCCCACCGTACTCCCATCGCTGGCCTAGCCATCCCTCTACTCACCCACACCTGCTGTTATTCTCCGGCAACGCCAGACGAACCAGTAAACCCTCGTACAGTCGTACTCCCCTCTACGTGGGAAACAACTGTCGCGTCTTCCCTGCCACCATGTTGTTCCCTTCCTAGGCCTCACTGTCGTCCACCGCCCTGGTGCTCTTGGCGCGGCGTGGTCAACGTGGTCAAGGAACGGCTTCCATCGGACGTGGACTGTACGTGGAGAGGCTGACAGCTGGGTCCACGGCTGCAGCAAGGAAGTGCCTCCTTATTACGCGCAAAGTAATTATTCCTCCACCTGACAGCGGGGACCCACCGGACGGGCCACCGTATTTCGCGAAAAAAACGTTTCCCCCTGACTGCTGGGACCCACCAGCTACATCTTTGCATGCAAGGAAGTGCGTCCGGGCAAAAAAAAATGATTCGCCCTCCTGACTGCTGGGACCCACCAGCTACATCTTCGCAGGCAAGGAAGTGCCTGACAGTTGGGACCCACCTGGTCGAAGCGTACGTAGCGTTGTCATTCTGGTCGCGAACGTGTACGTACATACTAGTCGATGTAGAGGTGTGCACGTGTCGTAGTAGAGGCGCGCATGTAGCATGTACACATACGTACAACGGACAGGGCGCAAGAAAGAAAATACAGCCACATACGTACATACGAGCGGGGTCTCGAACGCCTACTCGCGCATACATACGGCCAGGGCTCGTGTACATGGCTGGATCGGAACGAAGAAACAGCGTCGTCCTCGTGTTCATGGGGAGCCAACCGGCTGGGTCGGAACGAAATGCTTGGTCGTGTTCATCGGGAGGGCTTGGACGGAATAGGCAATGGAAATGAGTCCGGGCGTACCGCACAACAGAGGAAACGGCCTTGTGTTCGACCGGCCACGTTCAGAACAGGGTCCTGTTGATCGAGAAGGGTGTGGCATACCGCAAAACGGAGGAAACGGACCTCCTACGGTCGAAACAGGGGTCCTGTTGATCGGGAGGGGTGTGGCGTACCGCAAAACAGAGGAAACGGACCTCCTACCGCCGAAACGGGGGTCCTGTTGATCGGGAGGGGTGTGGCATACCGCAAAACGGACGAAACGGACCTCCTACGATCGAAATGGGGGTCCTGATGATCGGGAGGGGTGTGGCGTACCGC
>NC_041383.1:735739642-735757782 GCF_002162155.2 Triticum dicoccoides | reverse complement strand
TCACTGTTCATCCAATAGATCGGCTTCAGTTAGCAGCAGTAGCGAAGGAATCGCTCGATCGGGTTCAGTTAACAGCCATCGATCGATCGCTCGTGTTCAGTAACGCGTAGCCTGTAGTGCAATCGCTCGGGTTCAGTTAGAGCCCAACGCCTCGCTCGGGTTCAGTTAGAGCCAACGCCTCGCACACACGCGCGTACGTGTACGAGAGAAACGCGCATTGCTCGGCCCCCGACCTCCCACCGTAATCGGGAACTCCCCAAAATTTTCCTCGCCCTCGCTTCTACCATGGTTTTTTCCGTCATGACGGCCCAAAGAATGTCATGCAGCTACGTCTCCGGCCCGCCCAGGACGAAAAGCCCAATTTTTGTCATGATTTTTTGTCATAGAAGTAGGATCCCACCACATCTATGATGATACCGGGTTTTGTCACAATTATCGTCATAGAAGTGTCATGTGTATGATAGGAAAAAAAATTGTTCGACCCAAAATGTCACGGATGTGTCTTTTTTTTGTAGTGAGCACAACTCATGTTTCACGCGTTGGTTCAAGGAGAAGCTTCTGTCGTACCCTTTACATGAGGATTCTTCCGCGGAAGAACAACTCATATTCGCCTTGTCACAGGGCGCCGAGCACAACCTGATGACGTATGAGGCGTACGATATCAACGGCTACACATTCTACACCGAGGGAAAGGACATGAAGAGCGATGGTTATCAGAACTCCGGGGTAATGATGGAATCCTACACCGGTAACGACAAGGACAGATACTACGGAAGGATCGAGGAGATCTGGGAGCTGAGCTACGCTGGAGAGAAGGTCCCGATGTTTTGTCTCAGATGGGCCAAGAGCGTCCTAAAAGAAGACCGGTTTTTCACCACCATGGTTATACTCGAAGCTAAATCCAAGACCGCGGGCGCAAACATCACCATGAAAAATGAGCCATGGGTACTGGCTTCCCAAGTGGACCAATGCTTCTTCATTACCGACCCGTCAAAGCCCAGTCGTGTTGTCGTGAGGAGAGGCAAAAGGAAGATCATCGGAATGGATGGAGTCGCCAATGAGCAAGACTTCGACAAGTACGGCGACCCGAAGATGGAACATGACGACGACGATGAAGTGCCATACACCACAAGAAGAAGTAGGACCACCCTACCTAAAGGACGTCCGTTTAACAGAAGAACTCCATTTGTGAAAAAGAAGGGCAAGAAGATTGTGAAAAGATAGCTAGCTAAGATCGATTGTATTTAAATTGTAGTCTTCATTTCTCGATTGTATTTCGACATATTGAAATGATATTTCTTCTGTTCTAGTCCTCATGAATATTTATTTATGTTTATTTGATGATATTTTTTGAACTCATGAATATTTTTAAATTCCATGGGCACGTTTTGAATTCCTGAATATTTTTTCAAATTTGATGATATTTTTTCATATTCATAAATGTTTTACCAATTCACAAATGAATGCAATTAAAAATCCAAAAAAAACATATTTGATGAGATTTTCAGATAACAAATTTGATGATATTTTCAAATAACAAATTTGATGATATTTTTTCATATTCATAAATATTTTCAAATAAAAAATTTGATGATATTTTTCCACATTCATAAATGTTTTCAAATTTGATCATCATTTTCTAAAAAATTATTAGATGCAACTAAAAATCCAAAAAAACAGTTAGTAATGACGCATGAGGGGAGGTTGCGCCATTGCTATGAAGGTATTTATGGCACACCCGCAGGAGGTGCGCCATTGATATACAAATTTTTATTTTTATTTATTCTTGTATTTTATTTTTCAGTGTTCCTTTTCCTGCTTAAATTTCATGGGCACTTTTTGAATTCGTGAATATTTTTTCAAATTTGATGATATTTTTTCATATTCATAAATGTTTTACCAATTCACAAATGAATGCAAATAAAAATCCAAAAAAGTGACTAATGGCGCACCGCTAGGCAGTGCGCCATTGCTATCCAAAAAAAAGTTACTAATGATGCACCGCTAGGGGGTGCGCCATTGCTATCCAAAAAAGTTACTAATGGTGCACCGCTAGGAGGTGCGCCATTGCTAACCCTCCCCTACTAAAATCCCCAATCCCCAATCCCCAATCTCACATCTCTCTCCCCGACCCACTGCGCGTCGCTGCCCCGACCCACTGCGTCGCCGCCCCTACGTGCGCTGCCGCCCCCGCGCCCCCTCCGCCGTAGTCGCTGTCGGAGTCGCCGCCGGAGCACTAGTAGGAGGAGGCCAGCGTCCACTAGGAGAGGAGGCCCGAGCACCGTCTCCCCCAAGCTCGCCGTCTCCGCCCTCCGTCAAGCTCGTAGTCTCCCCCAAGCTCGCCGTCTCCGCCCTCCGTCGTCTCCACTCCGGCCACCACCTCATCATGGTCAGGTAATCTTCATTGCCCTCCTCCCTCTGCCTCTCTTCTCCTCTCTTCCTCCGCTCCTTCCTCCCGGCCATGCCCTCTTCTTCTCTCTTTTGCTAGGTTTAGGTCAAATCCCTCTCGAATTTAGGTCAAATTAGGTTATAATGATGTGGCCAGTTCTGTAACGCGACCGTGCCAGATGGTTCTGGGCCCTGTCATAGGTGTTCATGTGTGCACTAGTGGTTAGTAAGTTAGGTTAGTGAGGGAGTACAAAGCTAAAGCTACAGAACGAGTGTGTGCTTCAAGCATTTGTAGATAGATATATGCCTCTAAATTTGACTACTTAACAATGTCAAGAAGCCTCCATACTGCACTGTCATGAACTTCCGAATACCAGCTTCTGAATTAATAGGAGTATTTGTTTAGATGGTAAATTGATTAAATTAAACAATAGGTCTTGAGGTGAATCATGTTTCAAACAGTTTTGAGCCACTAACTGAAAATGTTCAGGTTCTGAAGATGTCCAGGTTTGGACTTGTAGTTGTACTTTGCAATTTAGGACCACTAACCTACAGAAAATGTTGTCATTCAGTTTATTTTACTTTTGATGTGGATACATTAGATAGTGGACACATCTTTGACAGTTAACATATTGCTTACTCCAATTTATTTCAGTTGTAGATATACTCTTGTTCTTGCTCTTCCTCTTCTCCAATTTGCTTGTCTCTCTCCTGTTCATTTGCCATCTCCAACAGGAATGTGCACTTACACAATAGTAGAAGTAAAAAAACCAGTCCAAAAGAAGGGAATGAATGCATAAGAGAATTATTAAATCTAGATGCAATCCTTTGCATAAACCAAATAGCCATGACTGGACATGATCATAATCATGACACTAACTTGTCCTTGAGAATTGCTAGAGTTACAGTCAAATACAGTCAAACAAGAATGCAACAAGCAAATTCATTCACAAAGACAGAAAAGAGTAGTCATTTTGCTAAACTATTGCAGTTCAGTTAACCACTAGTGCAGTAGGACTATTCAGTGCATACTTAGAACACTAACTTACTGTACCCACAAGTTTAGTGAGTTTTGAACCTAATTAGGTTCAAATGATAGTGCAGCAGGACTTCCCGGATTGGCGATTCAGGGCTGCTAGTGGTTTAGTGTGAATATGCACAGTAATGTTCAGAATCGGCTAAGCGAGTATATAGTTTGCACCGTGATTGACATTTGGCAATCATGTATGATGCTACAAGCTTTTATAACAACAACGGTTCATGGAGTAACATGCTTTGGACTGCTGGTGTGCCTCCTGGTCCTGAGATTCAGACTCCACGAAGCTTATATGCACATTTTCTGTTATTAAAATTTTGTGGCCTTGTAACTTGCTTCCTGGGCTGGTAATTCAGGACTGCTAGTGGTTTTACTTCGGTGTTCTCGATTCAGGGCCATGATTTCCAATTGTGCACGATGCCACTAGCTTTTAGAACAAAATATAGTGAGTCATGTGGAATCTTATCTAGGCTACTGGTGTCTCCTGGGATTCAGACTTAGAATGACTCCGATATGCACCTTTCCTAGTAAACAAATTAGAATGACTTCTTGTATAGGCCTTTTCTGCGGTGCATGTATGTTTAGTATGTTGTGGCACAATTTTGGAATGGAAGTGCCTGTCACTGTTTTGCACCAAACCTATCTTGTAGTACTGTTATGCATCACATTTCCAAGCTGAAGCAGATGCCTCTGATGTGTGGTGTTGACTGTTTGTGTTCCAGTGCATGTATTGTATTTGCAGCGTGAACTTGCCAGTTATGGTATGGTTAGACTTGCCCTGTATTAATTACTTTCCCTACATGTTTGCAGGTTTAAGTGAAAAAGAGGAAGAAAGGAGAATCAGGGTAGGGTTTCGTGGCTAGAAGATATATTGCTGGGTTTTGTCTCCGACCATCGTGTTGTGTTGTGGGGTTGCAGCGGGGCGGGGGTGGGATAATGATTTTGCAAGTACCCCGAGAGGCCCTTGATTTTGCCGGAATGTCGATTAACTTCCGTTCCGGCAAATTCGGGTAGTCCATATGTCATATTTTCAGCAAAGGTCATGCTGAAATTTTCCGTGAATTTTAGCATGACTTTGCTAAAAATAGGACATATGGGGAACTTGCGATTAATGCATGGGCCGGGGTATCTTAGTACTTAATTAAGTAGGATCAACTGTTTTTTTGTCCATCACTCGATAAACTACATTTTGTTCTTATGGAATAAATAATAGATGTTTAACTGAAACCATTTACTGTAGGACTTGCAAGTAGCTGTGCTTGCAAGCAGTAGCCCTTCTCTCTTCTTATCATTTCTCTCATCTCAAGCAGTTAAAAACTTTATTTAATTAAAACTACTCCACACAAAATTTAATGAAACTTCTCAAACAAAAATGATCATATATATATATATATGGAGTAAAGTTTCAGTATAGTTCCAAGCACAGTAAAGTTTCAGTAATGTTATGGAGTACTGAATTTTGCAATTTTGGTTCTCTGTAATTTTGCAATATTGCTTGCAGTCAGTATTGCTTTAATCTGTGAAAATTGGAGTAGCATTATTGCTTGCTCTGTAGTGCATTTTCGCTAGGGACCTGATACTCCATAGTGGTGCATTTTTACTGCAACCTAAACTGGAGTAAACTAGAGTAGGACCTGATACATTTAAGCCATTTGCTAGCACTTCTTGACTAAGACAATTCCTAACAATTTCTGTAGATTTCCAAAATTAAGTTTTGTACTGCACACCGAAGCCCCAAGAAAGAAAATTGTAATCTGAAACAAATGATCAATTTTCAGCCCTTGGATTAGTTTCGTATTTTTTCACACACTCAGACACCCTTGCTTGCTATGTGTGTGAGAAAGATAGTGAGAGGAGACAAGAAGAAGGGGGTTAGGAAGGGACTTGGACCTTAGCAACAACACACTAACAGGTTCCATCCCAAAACACCTAGGCAATATCACAAACATCTCTCAATTGTTCCTTGACAATAACCAACTTTTTGGTGACATTCCTCGAGAATTAGGTTATTTGGTCAACTTAGAGATCTTGTTCCTTGACAATAACCAAATTTTTTACCAAACTTTTTTCCTATTTAAAGCGAACATTGCCCACAGCGATGAGGCCGGTGATTCGGGCAAGCAATTCTGGGAGCTATCCCAGGAGATGGAGGAAGAACCTCACCGCTATGAGGACGCCGCGGAAGACACCGATCCCGACTACAGAACCCCTAGTGGCGTCGGGGATGACACCACTGATGGTGCCGCCGAGGATGCCACCACTAATGATGGCAGCGCACGCACAGATGGCAGCTAAGCGAAGAGGTAACGGAAGGACTGGCGCCCGAACGTGCTCGGCACTGTCAAGCAAGAATTTACCAAAGTGTCCTCCAGCGGGCATCCAACGGCGCCCAAAGAATTAGTCAGTGGGTACTCGGGACAACTCGGGTGCATTCTCCGGAGCACCGTCTCGATCAACACCGAGAACCTAAGGCATCGTGACCGAGGGAATTTGCGCAACCTCCTCTTCACGAAGTTGCACGAACAATACAAGTTCCCCGGTGACATCGCAAACACACACCTCTCAGGGAATAAAGTGAACAGTGCCGCCCTCACGAAGATGAGCACGGCCCTGGCTACTTGGAGAGCCGCGGTGAGGAGAAGGATTCTAAGAGGTGATAGTTATGAGAAGATCAAGGAGACAAATCCTTCGATCAGCAAAGATGACTACAAGGAGTTCAAGATCAAGTGCGAGAGCAACGCAACCGCGGAATCAAGTCAGTGGGGGAAGATATGCGGGACTTGAACTTAGGGGTCCACAAACTCGGTCCCGGCAGTTACAGAGTGGCGGAACCTATATGGGACAAGGAGGACGCGGAGTGTGCCGACCAAGGCCTACCGCCCCTCTTCGATAAATACCATGACAAGCATACCAAGAACTATGTCAGGGCCCAGTACAAGGTGGACCCGGTAACAAAGGAGCTTACCACGGATCCGAAGACCAAGGCACTTGAGCTTGTTCTGGTAAGGAATACACCCCCACGTAATTAGCTCCATATGGTTGCATTCTAATTAATGAAGCCAAATTTCTAAATGGTTCACATTCCTTCTGCAGGACACTGAAAGCAATAGCGCGGGGTCGTCTCAGAGCTCCCCTTGGGACAGTACTTTAAATAGGGCGTTGAACGTAATGAAACACAAGGATAAGTTCAGTAAGCCGTCATCAGCTGGTCGTGTGGCCGGCAAAGGCTTGTCCACAAAATGGTCGGAATACTATAACGCTGGTGGGCGAAAGGAGAGAAAGACCAGCTCGGAAAGCCAGTCGCGCGAGGTTCAAGAACTCAAGGCACAAGTGGTGCGGATTTCGGAGATGGTCGATGGAGCAAGTGTGAGACCAACTGGGAGCGACGATCAACGCCATTGTGCCTACCTTGATTGAGGGGTTGCAGGCATGGATTGCCGGCGGCCAACAGGGGCTGCTATGTCTTGAGCTTGCGTTGGTTTTCCTCGAAGAGGAGAGGGTGATGCAGCAAGTGTAGCGTAAGTATTTCCCTCAGTTTTGAGAACCAAGGTATCAATCCAGTAGGAGGCTCCTCAAAAGTCCCACGCAACTACACAAACAAACTAAGAACTCGCAACCAGCGCAATAAAGGGGTTGCCAATCCCTTCACGGCCACTTGCGGGAGTGAGATCTAATAAAGATAGTAAGATAAGATAAATATATTTTTGGTATTTTATAATATAGATGCAAAAAGTAAAGATGCAAATAAAAGTAGATTGAAAGCAAATATTATAAGAGATAGACCCGGGGGCCATAGGTTTCACTAGTGGCTTCTCTCAAGATAGCATAAGTATTACGGTGGGTGAACAAATTACTGTCGAGCAATTGATAGAAAAGCGTATAGTTATGAGATTATCTAGGCATGATCATGTATATAGGCATCACGTCCATAAAAAGTAGACCGACTCGTGCCTGCATCTACTACTATTACTCCACACATCGACCGACTCCTGCCTGCATCTAGAGTATTAAGTTCATAAGAACAGAGTAACACATTAAGCAAGATGACATGATGTAGAGGGATAAACTCATGCAATATTATATAAGCCCCATCTTGTTATCCTCGATGGCAACAATACGATACGTGCCTTGCAACCCTTTCTATCACTGGGTAAGGACACCACAAGATTGAACCCAAAGCTAAGCACTTCTCCCATGGCAAGAAAGATCAATCTAGTAGGCCAAACCAAACTGATAATTCGAAGAGACTTGCAAAGATAACTCAATCATACATAAAAGAATTCAGAGAAGATTCAAATATTATTCATAGATAAACTTGATCATAAACCCACAATTCATCGGATCTTGACAAACACACCGCAAAAAGAGTTTACATCGAATAGATCTCCACAAGAGAGGGGGAGAACATTGTATTGAGATCCAAAAAGAGAGAATAAGCCATATAGCTAATAACTATGGACCCGTAGGTCTGTGGTAAACTACTCACAACTCATCGGAGGGGCAAGGATGTTGATGTAGAGGCCCTCCGTGGTCGATTCCCCCTCCGGCAGAGTGCCGGCGAAGGCTCCAAGATGGGATCTCGTGGATACAGAAGGTTACGGCGGTGGAAATTGTGTTTCGTGGTGCCCCTGGATGTTTTTGGGGTACGTAGGTATATATAGGAGGAAGAAGTACATCGGTGGCCGCCCGAGGGGCCCACGAGACAGGGGGCGCACCCTACAAGGGGGCGGCCTCCTATCTCGTGGCTTCCTCGGAAGCTTCTTGACTTGCACTCCAAGCTCTCCGGATCACGTTCGTTCCAAAAATCACGCTCCCGAAGGTTTCACTCCGTTTGGACTCCGTTTGATATTCCTTTTCTTCGAAATACTGAAATAGGCAAAAAAACAGCAATATGGGATGGGCCTCCGGTTAGTAGGTTAGTCCCAAAAATGATATAAATGTGTAAAATAAAGCCCATAAACATCCAAAAGGGGTAATATAATAGCATGGAACAATAAAAAATTATAGATACGTTGGAGACGTATCAAGCATACCCAAGCTTAATTCCTGCTCGTCCTCGACTAGGTAAATGATAAAAAGAGAATTTTTGATGTGGAATGCTACCTAGCATAATTCATAATGTAATTTTCTTTATTGTGGCATGAATGTTCAGATCCAAATGAATACAAAATAAAAGTTCATATTGACATAAGAAATAGTAATACTTCAAGCATACCAATCAAAGTAATCATGTCTTCTCAAAATAACATGGCTAAAGAAAGTTATCCCTACAAAATCATATAGTCTGGCTATTGCTCTATCTTCATCACACAAAGTATTTAATCATGCACAACCCTGATGACAAGCCAAGCAATTGTTTCATACTTTAATAATCTCAAACTTTTTCAACTTTCACGCAATACATGAGCGTGAGCCATGGACATAGCACTATATGTGGAATAGAATGGTGGTTGTGGAGAAGACAAAAAAGGAGAAGATAGTCTCACATCAACTAGGCGTATCAACAGGCTATGGAGATGCCCATTAATAGATATCAATGTGAGTGAGTAGGGATTGCCTTGCAACGGATGCACTAGAGCTATAAATATATGAAAGCTCAACAAAAGAAACTAAGTGGGGTGCATCCAACTTGCTTGCTCACGAAGACCTAGGGCACTTTTGAGGAAGCCCATCATTGGAATATACAAGCCAAGTTCTATAATGAAAAATTCCCACTAGTATATGAAAGTAACAACAAATGAGACTCTCTAACATGAAGATCATGGTGCTATTTTGAAGCACAAGTATGGAAAAAGAGATAGTAGCATTGTCCCTTCTCTCTTTTTCTCTCTTTTTATTTTTTTCTTTTCTTTTTCTTCTTTTTTTTCTTTGGCCTTCTCTTTTTTTGGCCTTTCTCCTTTTTTTTGTAAAGTCCGAAGTCTCATCCCAACTTGTGGGGGAATCATAGTCTTCATCATCCTTTCCTCACTAGGACAATGCTCTAATAATGAAGATCATCACACTTTTATGGATTTACAACTCAAAGCTAGAACAAGATATGACTCTATATGAATGCCTCCAGCGGTGTACCGTGATATGCAATGAATCAAGAGCGACGTGAATGAAAATTATGAAGGTGGCCTTGCCACAAATACAGTGTCAACTACATGATCATGCAAAAAGCAATATGACAAAAGTAATGCGTGTCATATGAACGGAATGGTGGAAAGTTGCATGGAAATATATCTCGGAATGGCTATGGAAATGCCATAATAGGTAGGTATGGTGGCTGTTTTGAGGAAGGTAAATGGTGGGTATATGGTACCGGCGAAAGTTGCATGGTACAAGAGAGGCTAGCAATGGTGGAAGGGTGAAAGGGTGCGTATAATCCATGGACTCAACATTAATCAAAAGAACTCATGCACTTATTGCAAAAATTTAGAAGTCATCAAAAACCAAAGCACTACGCGCATTCTCCTAGGGGGATAGATTGGTAGGAAAAGACCATCGCTCATCCCCGACCGCCACTCATAAGGAAGACAATCAATAAATAAAATTGTGCTCCAACTTCATCACAAAGCGGTTCACCATACATGCATGCTACGGGAATCACAAACTTCAACACAAGCATTCTTTAAATTCATAATCACCCAACTAGCATGACTTTAATATCACTACCTCCATATCTCAAAACAATTATCAAGCATCAAGTTGATCATAGCATCCAATTCACTTTCTATGATAGTTTTTATTATACCCAACTTGGATGCTCATCATTCTAGGACCAACTTTATGATCATAGCAAATACCATGCTGTTCTAAAATACTCTCAAAATAATATAAGTGAAGCATGAGAGACTAGCAATTTCTTCAAAATTAAGACACCGCCGTGCTCTAAAAGATATAAGTGAAGCACTAGAGCAAAAACTATCAAGCTCAAAAGATATAAGTGAAGCACATAGAGTATTCTAGCAAATTCTAATCAAATAGGCTTCTCCCAAAAGGTGTGTACAGCAAGTATGATTGTGGTAAACTAAAAAGCAAATACTAATATAATACACGACACTCCAAGCAAAACACATATCATGTGGCGAATAAAAATATAGCTCCAAGTAAAGTTACCAATGAACAAAGACGAAAGAGGGGATGCCTTCCCGGGGCATCCCCAAGCTTAGGCTTTTGGCTATTCTTGAACATCTTGGGGTGCCTTGGGCATCCCCAAGCTTAGGCTCTTGCCACTCATTATTCCATAGTCCATAAAAGCTTTACCCAAAACTTGAAAACTTCACAACACAAAACTCAACAGGAAATCTTATAAGCTCCGTTAGTGAAAGAAAACAAAACCACCACATAAGGTACTGCAATGAACTCATTCTTTATTTTTTTTGGTGTTAAACCTACAGTATTCCAACTTCTTTATGGTTCACAAACTAATTTACTAGCCATAGATGCATTGAAATAAGCAAACAACACACGAAAAACAGAATCTTTCAAAAACAGAACAGTCTGTAGCAATCTGTAACTAACGCAAATTTCTGGAACTCTAAACATCCTACCAAAATAGGAAGTCCTGGAAAATTTGTGTATTGAACAGCAGCAAAAAGAATCAACGCAAAAGCACGTTCCTGTGATTTAACAAAATTATATTCGTGCGCACAAAGTTTCTGTTTTTCAGCAGAATCAAATCAACTATCATCGTAGGTTATCCTATAGGTTCTACTTGGCACAAATACTAAATAAAAGACAAAACACATCTAAACAGAAGGTAGATGTAAGATTTATTACTAAACAGAAGCAAAAACAAAAAAACATAAGGAAAATTGGGTTGCCTCCCAACTAGCGCTATTGTTTAACGCCCCTAGCTAGGCATAAAAGCAAGGATAGATCTAACGAGTGCCATCTTTGGCACTAAATTCATAAGTAGCATGCATGATAGATTCATAAGGTAATTTGACTTTCTTTCTTGGAAAGTGCTCCATGCCTTTCTTTAAGGGAAATTGGAATCTAATGTTCCCTTCCTTCATATCAATAATCGCACCAGTCGTTCTAAGAAAAGGTCTACCAAGAATAATAGGGCAAGAAAGATTGCAATCTATATCAAGAACGATAAAATCTACAGGCACCAAATTTCTATTTGCAACAATAAGAACATCATTTATCCTTCCCATAGGCTATTTAATGGTGGAATCCGCAAGGTGCAAATTTAAAGAGCAATCATCAAGATCATGGAAACCTAGAATATCACATAAAGTTTTCGGAATCGTGGAAACACTAGCACCCAAATCACACAAAGAAAAACACTCATAATATTTAATTCTAATCTTTATAGTAGGTTCCTACTCATCATTAAGTTTTCTAGGTATAGAAACTTCCAAATTAAGTTTTTCATCATAAGATTGCATCAAGGCATCAACAATATGTTTATTAAAAGCTTTGTTTTGACTATAAGCATGAGGAGAATTAACAACGGATTGCATCAAGGAAATACAACCTTTTAAAGAGCAATTATCATAATCAAATTCCTTGAAATCCGAGATAGAAAGTTCAATATTATTGGAAGTTGAGGATTCTCCAATCTCACTTTTACCAAATTTAGCATCAAGATCTAAAGACTCCGAATTTTTGGGACGCCTTCTAGGCAAAGTTGATTCATCATCAGTCCCATAATCATCAAAATTCATATTGCAAAACATAGATCTAATCGGAGACGCATCAATAACTTTAAGATCCTCATCATTATTTTCATGTAATTTTTCTGGTTTAGCGGCCATCTTTTTGACTAAGGTGGCTTGCTTGTCAGAATTTTTGGCTATAGCATTTTCAAGCCGGGTAATTTGAGCGTTAACACCATAGAATTCTTTATTCATATCATCAAGCTCTTTGTTCATAAACCCCAAAAAACTTTTTTGTTCCTTAAGCTCTTTTTTAAAGAAATTATTATGCTCAAATTGCAAATTCATAAAGCTTCTAATATTTGATTCAATCTCATCCATCCTTCTGAGAAGGTGGTCAGGACCCTTAGGCGCAGCCATAAGGTCAAACAAGCAAACAAGCACACACAAAAAGGCAAGCAAAAAAGAGAGGAGGAGATTGGGAAAGAGAGGGTGAAAAAAACGGCAAGGGTGAAGTGGAGGAGAGGAAAACGAGAGGCATATGGCAAATAATGTAAATGCGAGGGAGATGGGTTTGTGATTGGTACTTGGTATGTCTTGACTTGAGCGAAGACCTCCCCGACAACGGCGCCAAAAATCCATCTTGCTACGTCTTGAGCTTGCGTTGGTTTTCCTCGAAGAGGAGAGGGTGATGCAGCAAGTGTAGCGTAAGTATTTCCCTCAGTTTTGAGAACCAAGGTATTAATCCAGTAGGAGGCTCCTCAAAAGTCCCACGCAACTACACAAACAAACTAAGAACTCGCAACCAGCGCAATAAAGGGGTTGCCAATCCCTTCACGGCCACTTGCGAAAGTGAGATCTAATAAAGATAGTAAGATAAGATAAATATATTTTTGGTATTTTATAGTATAGATGCAAAAAGTAAAGATGCAAATAAAAGTAGATTGAAAGCAAATATGATAAGAGATAGAACCGGGGGCCATAGGTTTCACTAGTGGCTTCTCTCAAGATAGCATAAGTGTTACAGTGGGTGAACAAATTACTGTCGAGCAATTGATAGAAAAGCGCATAGTTATGAGATTATCTAGGCATGATCATGTGTATAGGCATCATGTCCATAACAAGTAGACCGAATCCTGCCTGCAACTACTACTATTACTCCACACATCGACCGACTCCTGCCTGCATCTAGAGTATTAAGTTCATAAGAACATAGTAACACATTAAGCAAGATGACATGATGTAGAGGGATAAACTCATGCAATATGATATAAACCCCATCTTGTTATCCTCGATGGCAATAATACAATACGTGCCTTGCAACCCTTTCTATCACTGGGTAAGGACACCGCAAGATTGAACCCAAGACTAAGCACTTCTCCCATGGCAAGAAAGATCAATCTGGTAGGCCAAACCAAACTGATAATTCAAAGAGACTTGCAAAGATAACTCAATCATACATAAAAGAATTCAGAGAAGATTCAAATATTATTCATAGATAAACTTGATCATAAACCCACAATTCATCGGATCTCGACAAACACAACGCAAAAAGAGTTTACATCGAATAGATCTCCGCAAGAGAGGGGGAGAACATTGTATTGAGATCGAAAAAGAGAGAAGAAGCCATCTAGCTAATAACTATGGGCCCGTAGGTCTGTGGTAAACTACTCACAACTCATCAGAGGGGCAAGGATGTTGATGTAGAGGCCCTCCGTGGTCGATTCCCCCTCCGACAGAGTGCCGGCGAAGGCTCCAAGATGGGATCTCGCGGATACAGAAGGTTATGACGATGGAAATTGTGTTTCGTGGTGCCCCTGGATGTTTTCGGGGTACGTAGGTATATATAGGAGGAAGAAGTACGTCGGTGGCTGCCCGAGGGGCCCATGAGATAGGGGGGCGCGCCCTACAGGGGGGGGGGCGGCCTCCTATCTCGTGGCTTCCTCGGAAGCTTCTTGACTTGCACTCCAAGCTCTCCGGATCACATTCGTTCCAAAAATCATGCTCCCGAAGGTTTCATTCCGTTTGGACTCCGTTTGATATTCCCTTTCTTCGAAATACTGAAATAGGCAAAAAAAACAACAATATGGGCTGGGCCTCCGGTTAGTAGGTTAGTCCCAAAAATGATATAAATGTGTAAAATAAAGCCCATAAACATCCAAAAGGGGTAATATAATAGCATGGAACAATCAAAAATTATAGATACGTTGGAGACGTATCAGGGGCCACCCCCGGTTCCTAGCTTCACGGCCAACAACTCTCACAACGCGCATGTGGCGCCATTGGTGTCTCCGGTGGAGGCGGTATTGGTGTCTCCGGCGCCGGCGCGGGCATTGGAGCTTAATGCACCCAGGTGTGCGCAGAATACGCTGGCCAGCACCTCGGCAGCAAGTGGCCCCTCCGTCACTTGCACGCCCGCCATTGGCGGTGCCTCGACATTAGCCGAGCTCGACGCCATCACGGTAACTAAGCCTCTCGACCAATGACTTCATCACCTTGCCTTTGACTGGGCATCCCTGACGCCCTACATGTTTTTGCAGGGCGCCATCGACGTTCCATGCACTCTCCTGCACTTCATGGGCGGCGAGTTGATTGATGTCACCAAGGGCAGAATCGTTCAACCGGGCAACCCCGTGTTCCACGGTAATCCGATGCCACCCACCATGTATACGGTTCAACTGGTTCGGGTGCTGCCAGGCTGCGACGACTTCTTACCTCCGTTTCGACCCGCTGGGGCCGACGAAGATGATGTGATGACCCTCAGCGCCTGCTTAAGCTGGCCCCTGCTTTGGCCGAAGAGCCAGATTCATTTGGGGGCAGGGGACACCACCCCACAGACAACACCGCCAGTCGTGCCGGCGCCAAGCCATGGCAAGACTGCCGCAACGCTACCGGACATGCTGGACATGCATATGGCACAGGATCCGAACATGCATATGGCATAGGATCCGGACGACGATGACGACGACGATGGTACATTTACCAACATCGATAAGTACTTCAATGAACATGGGTACGGTGACGAATTCTTGGGGCCTCCTTCTCAAGAACCCAACCCTGCAAAAGACGACCGCGATCTAGCTGGTACTGCGGAGAAACCCAATTGCAGTAGGCGTCATCTGGCGTTCAGTTCACAGGAGACACCTCCAGCTGCCGCCTTCATCAAGCCTCAGATAGCCGAGGTGCGAAATATTATCAGCCCCGACACACTCAAGAAGGCGGTCTCTGAGCAGAACTCGATCCCATTACAACAGCAGAAGAAGAAGGGACGAAAAAGAAAGAATAACAAGGGTGCGAGCCAGCCGGCACCGAGTACGATCCGTGCTCAGGACGGGCCATCTTCACCTAAGGATATCTTGAGGAGGGTGCATGTGGCGGGTAGGCCGATGCTACCGACTAATCTGCTCAATACTGCAACCGGTGCTATGCGGAGTCTGCATGATAGTGTTCTTTCTTTGGAGAAGCGGCATCTCTCCGAGAATGATGTGGCATACCCGGTTTTCGTGGCCGAGGTGCCAGAGGGCAAGGGCTTTGTCGATAGCACCATCGGGGGTATGATCGTCGTGTGGTTTGATGACATCTTCGCTATGTTTAACCTTCATCTGCTGCACTACACCTTCATTCGGCTATTTTCACTGAGTATGGAGATGCGGATCATTAGAGACAAGACCATGGACATCGTGATAGTCGACCCCTTCTACATGCGTGCCAAGATCTTGGGCAGTGCTGAGGACCGGCAAGTCGCGAGTTCATAACTCGAAGGCGTCATTCTGGCAAACCCAGATAAGGATAACTTCCTCGTGCCTTACTTTCCCGAGTAAGTCATCCCCTCACCGCCCCATAACATATGATTTCTTAGATTTCGATCATTCTTTTTTTCTAACATTCTGTGTTTTGTGAAGTGACACACATTGCACACTCATCCTCTTAAGCCTGAAATATTCCATGCCCACGTATTTCGACTCGGACCGTCAGTCGAAGAAAGACTACACAAATATCAAGAAAGTTCTTGATTAAGCTCTCCCCAGCTACGCCAGATCTGGAGGCACCTTCAGCAGGCCAATTCATAGGTACTGCAAGCACGTGTTCACCCACAATACGATGTTCCCCCACGTCAAGCAGCCGCCTGGCGGTCAGAAGGATGCCTACTACGCCCTCCATCACATGCGGGCGATCGTACGGGACCATAATCACCTTCTGCTACCAAATAATCTCAAAGATTGGGCCGCACGCTTGTCGGCAATCCAGGACGCGGACATCAGACAAGAACTCTTTCGCATCCAGTCGGAGTTTGCGGAAATCATCCATCAAGATGTCCTTTGTACCTCGGGGAAGTTCTACCTCAGATATCAACCGTCCAACAGTGAGATAGAAACAATGCTACAAATGCAGGCTGACAACGACCATGATTTCATGACCATCACGATAGACGGCGGCTTCATCCACGTTCTGGTCCCTGAGTTGAGTCGAAAGTAATGATGCTATGTAGTTCTGAAATATCGATTAGCTCATGTTGTAATTAAACTTTAATGAACTTGCATGTCTCTTTAGTTTGGACAGTCATTCAACTTATAAGTAATCGATGCTATTTATTAGTAGGACCATGAATCGTGCTATTAGTGTGTTGCTTTTCTCTTCCAATCCTTTTGTTGCATACTTATATATTGCTTATGTATTGTCTGTGAATTGCTACTAACGTTTTGTTTGTCTAGTGCATAGAGATGCCGTCGTATGTCATGCACAAGGGTAAGGTTCCCGGAGTCTACAACGACTGGGAGGAGTGTCGGAGACAGGTTCACCATTTCAGCGGTAACAGTTACAAAGGGTACACCACTATGGCGGAGGCAGAAGCTAGATACGCGCGCTATCTAGCGGGAGAGAGGAGGGAGCGTTGGAGGAACCGGATAAAGACCAGTTTCATCGTGATGATGCTCATCGTGATGACCGCAGCTCTCTTCTATGTGATGGTACTTTAAATGATCGATATCGACTTGTAATGTGAAGACAAACTCGCTACTCGCGGTCTCGAGACTTGTAATGTTCTAACTTTGTTCGATATTTTGAATTCGGAGACTAATATGATGAATTGTATTCAGAGACTAATCTTCTATTGTATTCGATAAATATGTTGTTTATATGTTGTGCTGTCTATATTCTGTGCAGTAATATATTTTGTAACCTGTGCAAATATCAAAAAAGAAAAAAAATCCTAATATTCATACTAGTGGCGCATCATACTGCACTTTAGTGGCGCAATGCAGTAAACACACTAGTGGCGCATTAACTAGATGTGCGCCATTAGTAACCCAGAGCACAAGGTAAATATGGCCCCCTGGGAGGCATAGTAATGGTGCACCGTTTGACATACTAATGGAGCACTTCCAGGTGTGCCACTATTGTCTAGTATACTAATGGCGCACCAGGGGTGCGCCATTAGTACTGGTTACTGGTGGTGTGATGATAGTGGTGCACCTGTAATGCGCCATTAATGGCCAAAATAGGTGCGCCACTAATTAGCCTTTTCCTAGTAGTGCCAGCTCCGTTGGGCCAGGCGTATTCAACTGGAGGCAGGTTTACAGCCTCGGCAACCACTCCATGTTCCTCGGGCTCAATTATCCGATCATCCAACCAATCATTGATCATATCACCGGCGATGATTACCGTGCTATTCAACCTCCATTCGCCAATGGGGACTGTGTTTACACATCATACCATGGTTTTCATGAATCACCATATCCAGAGATTCGTCGACACAGCTTGTTGCCAGATAATCTTCAGTGTGTGAAAGGCATCAAGCTTCCATGCGATGGATGGCTTTTGCAAATCCGACATGCGGCGATGTGGTTCATGCCAACAGCAAATATGCACAACTTGATTCGTACTGATATCTAGACTGAGCCATGTATTCTGCTGCTATAGCACGACCCTCTTTTGTTGGATATTATGTACTATTGTTAGTTTGAAGCACTCCTCTGGTTTGAAGGATAGATACCTTTCTGGGATCAAGTGCATCCTAACTCACCTGCGCAGGATGTACTGATAATGATGATGGAGATGTTGTGCAGTATATATATATATATATATATATATATATATATATATATATATATATATATATATATATA
>NC_041383.1:735716406-735739004 GCF_002162155.2 Triticum dicoccoides | reverse complement strand
TATATATGTATATATATATATATCAATTAGGCTTCAGGTGTGTACTTGTTAGTTAAACCTATGGTTAAAATGTGACACTAAATACGACTAGTAAGTAGTACAGTAGCAGTACTAGTATACGTTGGTCAAATTATTCATCATGTCCACACATTGAATTGACGTGATAAAACGCTGCGCGTGAGGTGACACAAGAATCCCGGTGGCGTGTTAGGGTATTCTGGACTTCAGATTTGGAGTACCACTTATCTGTCAAAATCTTTCATCATTCACTTAAACCAGTCGATTGATCATACATTGAGTACCATATAACTGGAATTAATCGATGCAAGTCGAAGAAGGATTGGCCGGTGCTGCCGGCTGGCGTCAAGTTCGATCCCATGGATCAGGAGTTGATCAAGCACCTTGAGGCCAAAGTGAGTGTTGACAGCGCGAGATCTCACCCTCTCATCGATTTGTTCATACCAACCATCGACAATGAGCACGGCATATGCTACACCCATCCTGAGAAACTTCCAGGTAAGACACCGATCGGCCGTCTACTTGCACAAACATATTCCTTTGTTTATAGCTCTACTTTTCTTTTTAGACGTAGGCCTGGTGAAGCAATTACAATTTGACAGTTAATAAAAAGTGAAACAAGTGACTGCAACATGTCAAAGATGTTATGAAAATGCCAACTATGTACACTAAAACCTGTATTCGACAATACTACAGGTATCACACTGAGTGGCCTAAGCAAGCATTTCTTCCAGCGCAATTCCAGGGCGTTCAAAAGGGGCATGTGGATGCGTCGCAAGATACAGTCGGAGTGCGGCATGCACGCGATGTGGCACAACACCGGCAATACCTTGCTAGTGATGGTCAACGGCCGGCAGACAGGCAGCAAAAAGGTTCTGGTGCTGCACACCAACAAGAACTTCGACTAGCAGAGGACCAACTGGGTGATGCACTAGTACCACCTCGGGGAACTGGAGCAAGAGAAGGAGCGGGAGCTGGTCCTCTGCAAGATTTTCTACCAGAAGAACACTAGGGCCAGGTGTAAAAAGATTATAAGTTAGTTTGGTATTGGTACTTGTACTACCTTGTCATCCGCAAGTTGGTATTGCTGTTAATGATCTTTTAGTATGAACTTGGCATTTGCTTCCAACCATCCTATCGAGGGTCGACGTGGATATAAAGCTGAATCATTTGTTTCGAAACGAATTTTCAGGCACCTGATTTTTATTTGATGGGTAGCATAAGCACCTGCCGTTCGAATTCCCAGTTCTCCAAATTTTTCGAAACAAGTGCATGCACTTATTATCACGATGAAAAAACAATATCCCTGCTGCATCCCAGTTATCAGTCTGTACTTGCAAAATTCTCTCATTTATTGAGCACGTATATTGTTTTTTCAGGTCGAGCAAGTTTCAACTGGGTTGTAGACTGCCCAGGCTTGGTTTTGTTTTTAATAGGCCCAGCCCATGATGACAATGGGGCACAAAGATCCAGCAGGTATCTACTGGCCTCTGGCCCGCCAGCGTTAGTTATATTTTGTCTTACAACATCCACAGGTAGTTTTTTTACTGAATCAAACACACAACCCAGTTCTATTTTCCTCTTGAAACGCATGTCCTACATCCGTTTTCTAATCACTACCTATAGTTTTACTAGTTCATATACATGTATCATTATATTGAAAATACATAAAATTCCCTTTTCATATTTACATCCTTATTTTTGTTGTTGTTTTCCCTCCAAGCGCTGATTTTTTACCACTAGTTTTCCCTTAAACCAACTCAATTGTCCCACGTCTTATTTGCTTACAAAAACAAAACGATTTTTTTGGCAAATCAATAAGTTCTTAAAAAATGTTTATCATTTCGGGATTACAAAAGTTCAGACTCCACCGAAATATGCAAAATAAGGTTGAACTTTTTGACCATGGTCCTCGGCAGAAAATGGGCTGTAATAAATTAGTTAAGAATTAGCAAATGGGCTGCAAATTATTAAAAAATAGTAAATGGGCTCTATGTTGTCTGCCACAGATTTGGAGGCTGACTTGTGGGCCTACTAAGTTCATGTGTACACAAGGTTTCTCAAAAAAGAAACTTAGTCAAGAATCGACTCTACCGGCGTCAGACCGTTAGATGTCAATCTAACGGCAATCGTGCTTCTTCAGTCTCTGATCTTCCTGTCCCAGCCGCCCAATCCAGCGCCGTCGGAACCGCCTGCTCCCGCCTCCCGTGGCCGGCTGTGCTGCCGGGCAGGCGTCACGGCCCCATCATATACTCGCATTCCTGGCATGTCTATTCCTCTACTCACCCACACCTCCTATTATTTTCCGGCGACGGCAGCCAAACCAGTCAACCCTCATACTCTCCACCGCATGGGCAGTCACTGCCATGTCTTCCCCTGATCCATGTCGTTCCCTTCGTAGGCCTTGCCGTCATCCACCGCCCTGATCCTCTCGGCACGTCGTGGTCAACATGGTCAACGAACGACATCCATCGGAAGTGGACTATACGTGGAGAGGCTGACAGCTGGGTCCACGGCCACACGCAAGGAGATGCCTCCTTATTACGCGCTAAATAATGATTCCTCCACCTGACATCTGGGACCCACCGGAAGGGCCTCTGCATTTCGCAAAAAAACATGCCCTCCGCTGACAGGTCGGACCCACCAGCTATCTTCGCACGCACGGAAGTGCCTCCTTATTACGCACAAAAAAATGAATACTCCCCCTGCCAGCTGGAACCCAGCATAGTGGGAGGCTGACTTGTGGGCCTACCAAGTTGACGGGGATGGAGGGCTTTGTCAACTTAGTCAATATGAATGATTCTAGCTCCAGTTACCGTACGATGTTCATCCAATGGCCGTAGTGCTTCTTCAACCTCTGGTCTTGCTCCAGCCGCCCAAACCAGCACCGGTCGTGCCGCGTGCTCCGGCCTCCCGTGGCCGGCTGTGATGCCGCGGAGGCCTCACCGCCCCCTACTACTCCCACCGCTGGCCAGGGCATCCCTCTACTCACCCACACCCCCTATTATTCTGCAGCGATGGCAGCCCCACACCGCAGCCGAACCAGTGAACCCTCGTACTCCTCTCCATGTGGGCATCCACTGCCGCATCTTCCCCGGCTCCGTGTCGTCCCCTTCCTAGGCCTCGTTGTCGTCCACCGCCTTGGTGCTCTCGGTGCGGCGTGGTCAATGTGGTCAACGACCGACTTCCATCGGAAGAGTACTGTACGTGGAGAGGCTGACAGCTGGGTCCACGGCCGCAGCTGGGTCCACGGCCACAACCCAGTTTTTTTGTGATTTACCAAGTAAGTCGCTGTGTCAGGCCTGTTGGGCTGCAAATCTTTCAAGACGAGGAGAGCTTCATTCGGCTGGCCGAGAAAATGGCCTATCGGTAATGAGAAATGGGTTGTACATTTTTAAAACACATCAAACCGACAATTAGTTTCAAATTTATTTTTTTCATTTTGAGATTTTAAATTGCATCGATTTTTATGCGTGGACAATTTGTTGGATTTTATATTGATATACATTTATTTTTAAAATCAGTTTGAATGTGACTTGAAATTTCGGGATTAAAAATAGTTCAGACCGCACATAAATATGCAAAAATTCATAAAAAAATATAACCGTGGCCATAATATGGGTTGTAATGCTAATGAAAAGAATATGAGCTCCAAAAAAAACCTTAAGAATTAGCAAATGGGTTGTAAATTATTAGAAATAATGGCAGATGGGTTGTATGCTGTTTTCCACATATTTGAGGCTTTCCTAAAAAAAGGTTGACGCACAAGAAGTGACTGTTGGATGTCCATCCAAGGGCCGTCGTGCTTCTTCAATCTCTGCTCTTCCTGCTCCAGCCACTCAAACAAGCGCCGGCGGGACTGCCTGCTCCCTCCTCCCCGCGGTCGGCTGTGCTGCCGCGCAGGCCTCACCGCCCGACCGTACTCCCATCGCTAGCCTAGCCATCCCTCTACTCACCCCACCTGCTGTTATTCTCCGGCGACGGCAGACGAACTAGTAAACCCTCGTACAGTCATACTCCCCTCCGCATGAGAAACAACTGCCGAGTCTTCCCTGCCTCCGTGTTGTTCCCTTCCTAGGCCTCGCCGTCGTGCACTGCACTGGTGCTCTCAGCGCGGCCTGGTCAACGTGGTCAACCACCAACATGCATCTGAAGTGGACTGTACGTGGAGAGGCTAAAAGTTGGGTCCACAGCCGGACGCAAGGAAATGCCTCCTTATTACGCGCAAAATAATGATTCCTCCACCTGACATCTAGGACCCACCGAAAGGGCCTATGTATTTCGCGAAACAAATGTTACCGCTGCTGATAGCTCGGACCCACCAGCTATATCTTTGCACGCAAGGAAGTGCCTCCTTATTACGCCCAAAAAAATGAATACTCCCCCTGCAAGCTGGGACCAAGTATACTGGCAGGCTGACTTGTGGGCCTACTAAGTTGACGGGGACGGAGGGCTTTGTCAACTTAGTCAATATGCACGATTCTAGCTCCAGTGACCGTATGATGTCCATCCAACGGCCGTAGTGCTTCTTCAACCTTTGGTCTTCCTGCTCCAGCCGCCCAAACCAGCGCCGGTCGTGCCTCGTGCTCCTGCCTCCCGTGGCCGGCTGCGATGCGGTGGAGGCCTCACCGCCCCCTACTACTCCCACCACTGGCCAGGTCATCCCTCTACTCATCCACACCCCATATTATTCTGCAGCAACGGCAGCCTCACACCACAGCGAACCAGTGAACCCTCATACTCCTCTACGCGTGGGCATCCAATGCCGCGTCTTCCCCGGCTTCGTGTCGTCCCCTTCCTAGGCCTCGCCATCGTCCACCGCCCTGGTGCTCTCAGCGCGGCTGGTCAATGTGGTCAAGGAACGGCTTCCATTGGACATGGACTGTACGTGAAGAGGCTGACAGTTGGGTCCACGGCCGCAGCAAGGAAGTGCCTCCTTATTACGCGCAAAATAATTATTCCTCCCCCTGATAGCGGGGACCCACCATACAGGCCACCGTATTTTGCGGAAAAAACATTTCCCCCTGACTGTTGGGACCCACCAGCTACATCTTCGCACGCAAGGAAGTGCGTCCGGGCAAAAAAAAGATTCTCCCCCTGACTGTTGGGACCCACCAGCTACATCTTCGCACGCAAGGAAGTGCCTGACAGTCGGGACCCACCTGGTCGAAGCGCACGTAGCGTTCTCATTCTGGTCGCGAACGTGTACGTACATACTGGTCGATGTAGAGGCGCGCACGTAGCATGTACACGTATGTACAGCGGCCAGTGTGCAAGAAAGAAAATACGGCCACGTACGTACATACGGGCGGGGTCTTGAACGCCTACTCGCGCATACATACGGCCAGGGCTCATGTACATGGCTGGGTCGGAACGGAGAAACTGTGTCGTCATCGTGTTCATGGGGAGCCAACCGGCTGGGTCGGAACAGAATGCGTCGTCGTGTTCATCGGGAGGGCTTGGACGGAACAGTCGATGGAAACGAGGCCTGGCGTACTGCAGAACGAAGGAAACGGCCTTGTGTTCATCGGGAGGGGTCTGGCGTACCGCAAAATGGAGGAAACGGACCTCCTACGGTCGAAACGGGGGTCCTGTTCATCGGGAGGGGTCTGACGTACCGCAAAACGGAGGAAACGGACTTGTGTTGGAGCGCTACGGTCGAAATGGGGGTCCTGTTCATCAGGAGGAGTGTGGCGTACCGCAAAACGGGACTCCACGGGATACTATTCATCTCCACCGTTGACCCCCTCCAGCCTCCACGAGCTACTGTTCATCCACCGTCGACCTCCCCCAGCCTCCACCTGCGACTGTTCATCCACGGGCTCCTGTTCGTCCAGCCTCCACCGCGCGCTACTCCACCGGCTACTGTTCAACCAGCCCTCTCCACGGGCTCCTGTTCAACCACCCCTCCACGGGCTACTGTTCATCCAGCCCTCCATTGTCTACTGTTCATCCAGCCCTTCACGGGGTGGTCCTGTTCATCCAGCCCTCCACGGGGTCCTGTGCGTCCAGCCCTAACCGGCTCAATCGATCGGGGTCCTGTTCATCCAGAGGCAACACCACGGAGTCCTGTTCATCCACCCCCATCGGGAACTGTTCATCCAGAGGCAGCATCAATCGACTTCAGTTAGCAGCAATAGTGAAGGAATCGCTCGATCGGGTTCAGTTAACAGCCATCGATCAATCGCTCGGGTTCAGTAACGCGTAGCCTGCAGTGCAACCGCTCGGGTTCAGTTAGAGCCCAACGCCTCACTTGGATTCAGTTAGAGCCCAACGCCTCGCACACATGCGCATTCGTGTACGGGAGAAACGTGCATCGCTCGGCCCCCGACCACCCACCGTAACCGGGAACTCCCCGAAATTTTCCTCGCCCTCGCTTCTACCACGGTTTTTTCCGTCATGGACGGCCCAAAGAATGTCATGCGGCTGTGTCTCCAGCCCGCCCAGGACGAAAAGCCCATTTCCTCTCATGATTTTTTGTCATAGAAGTAGGAGCCCACCACTCTATGATGATACTGGGTTTTGTCACAATTATCGTCATAGAAGTGTCATAAGTATGACAAAAAAAATTGTTCGTCCCAAAATGTCACGGATGTGCCTTTTTTTGTAGTGGAAGCTGCTTATATATTGGGCATCAAGATCTATAGAGATAGATCAAGACTCTTAATTGGACTTTCACAAAGCACATATACCTTGATAAAGTTTTGAAGAAGTTCAAAATGGATCAGTCAACCAAAGGGTTCTTGCCTGTGTTACAAGGTGTGAAATTGAGTTAGACTCAATGCCCGACCACTGCAGAAGATAGAGAGAAAATGAAAGTCGTTCCCTATGCTTCAGCCATAGGTTCTATCATGTATGCTATGCTGTGTACCAGACCTGATGTGTGTCTTGCGATAAGTTTAGTAGGGAGATGCCACAGTAATCCAGGAGTGGATCATTGGACAGCGGTCAAGAACATCCTGAAGTACCTAAAAAGGACTAAGGATATGTTTCTCATTTATGGAGGTGACAAAGAGCTCGTCGTAAATGGTTACGTCGATGCTAGCTTTGACACAGATCCGGATGACTCTAAGTCAAAAAAACGGATACGTATTTATATTGATTGGTGGAGCTGTTAGTTGGTGTAGTTCCAAGCAAAGCGTCGTGGCGGGATCTACGTGTGAAGCGGAATACATAGTTGCTTCGGAAGCAACGAATGAAGTAGTCTGGATGAAGGAGTTAGGTGTAATACCTAGTGCATCGGGTCCAATGAAAATCTTTTGTGACAATACTAGAGCAATTGCCTTGGCGAAGGAATCCAGATTTCACAAAAGAACCAAACACATCAAGAGACGCTTCAACTCCATCCGTGATCAAGTCAAGGAGGGAGACATAGAGATTTGCAAAATATATACGAATCTGAATATAGCAGACCCGTTCACTAAGCCTCTTCCACGAGCAAAACATGATCAGCACCAAGACTCCATGGGTGTTAGAATCATTACATTGTAATCTAGATTATTGACTCTAGTGCAAGTGGAAGACTAAAGGAAATATGCCCTATAGGCAATAATAACGTTGTTATTTATATTTCCTTATATCATGATAAATATCTATTATTCATGCTAGAATTGTATTAACCGGAAACTTGATACATGTGTGGATACATCGACAAAACACAGTGTCCCTAGTAAGCCTCTACTAGACTAGCTCGTTAATCAAAGATGGTTAAGTTTCTTAACCATAGACATGTGTTGTCATTTGATGAACGGGATCACATCATTAGGAGAATGATGTAATGGACAAGACCCATCCGTTAGCTTAGCATAATGATTGTTAAGTTTTATTGCTACTGCTTTCTTCATGACTTATACATATTCCTTTGACTATGAGATTATGCAACTCCCGGATACCAGAGGAATACCTTGTGTGCTATCAAACATCACAACGTAACTGGGTGATTATAAAGATGCTCTACAGGTATCTCCGAAGGTGTTTTGTTGGGAAACGTAGCATGCAATTTCAAAAAAAATCCTACGCTCACGCAAGATCTATCTAGGAGATGCATAGCAATGAGAGGGGGGAAGTGTGTCCACGTATCCTCGTAGACCAAAAAAGCGGAAGCGTTTTGTTCATGTGGTTGATGTAGTCGAACTTCTTGTCGTTCCGGTCGATCAAGTACCGAACATACGTCACCTCCGAGTTCTGCACATGTTCAGCTCGATGATGTCCCTCAAACTCCTGATCCAGCAAAGTGTTGAGGGAGAGTTCTGTCAGCACGACGGCGTGGTGACGGTAATGGTGAAGTGATCCACGCAGGGCTTCGCCTAAGCACTATGTGAATATGACCAGAGGCGTAAACTGTGAAGGGGGGCGCCGCACATGGCTAACAATGTTTTATATGTGTTATAGCGGTGCCCCCGGCCACATATATATAGGTTGGAGGGGAGGAGATGCAGCCAAGGAGGTGCCCCAAGTAGGAGGTATCCTACTTGGGGTCCTCCCAATTCGGCCTCCCCCCTTTCCTATTCCTATTCATAGTAGGAAGGGAAGAGGGGGAAGGGGGAATCCTATTCCCTTTTCCTTTCCTCATTCCCCTTTCTTTCTCCAATTTGGCCAGCCCATATGGGGGGGTGCACCAGCCCCTTTCTGGCTGGTGTGTTTCCCCTCTTGGCCCATAATGCCCATATCTTTTGCCGGGGGTGCCCAGAACCCCTTCCGGTGACCCGATAAGTACCCCGTGCTGCCCGGAACACTTCCGGTGTCCGAATACCATCATCCTATATATCAATCTTTAACTCTCGGCCATTTTGAGACTCCTCATCATGTCCGTGATCTCATCTGGGACTCTGAACAACATTCGGTCACCAAATCACATAACTCATATAACAAATCATCATTGAACGTTAAGCGTGCGGACCCTACGGGTTCCAGAACTATGTAGACATGACCGAGACACTTCTCCGGTAAATAACCAATAGCAGAACCATGATGCTCAAATTTGCTCCTACATATTCTATGAAATTTTTTATCATTTGAACCATAATGACAACATACGTTATTCCCTTTGTCATCGGTGTGTTACATGCCCAAAATTCAATCATCGGTATCTTCATACCTAGTTCAATCTCATTACCAGCAAGTCTCTTTACTCGTTCCGTAATACATCAGCCCGCAACTAACACATTAGTCACATTGCTTGCAAGGCTTCTTATGATGTGTATTACCGAGAGGGCCCAGAGATACCTCCCTGATACACGGAGTGACAAATCCTAATCTCGATCTATGCCAACCCAACAAACACCTTTGGAGATACCTGTAGAGCATCTTTATAATCACCCAATTATGTTGTGACGTTTGATAGCACACAAGGTATTCCTCCGGTATCCGGGAGTTGCATAATCTCGTAGTCAAAGGAATATGTATATGACATGAAGAAAGCAATAGCAATAAAACTGCACGATCAATATGCTAAGCTAACGGATGGGTCTTGTCCATCACATCATTCTCCTAATGATGTGATCCCGTTCATCAAATGACAACACATGTCTATAGTTAGGAAACTTAACCATCTTTGATTAACGAGCTAGTCTAGTAGAGGCTTACTAGGGACACTGTGTTTTGTCTATGTATCCACACATGTATCAAGTTTCCGGTTAGTACAATTCTAGCATGAATAACAAACATTTATCATGAAATAAGGAAATATAAAATAACAACTTTACTATTGCCTCTAGGGCATATTTCCTTCAGTCTCCCACTTGCACTAGAGTCAATAATCTAGTTCAAATCACCATGCGATTTAACACCAATAGTTCACATCGTCAAGTGATTAACACCCATAGTTCGCATCGCCGTGTGACCAACACACAAAGCGTTTACTAGAGTCAATAATCTAGTTCACATCGCTATGTTATTAACACCCAAAGAGTACTAAGGTGTGATCATGTTTTGCTTGTGAGAGAGGTTTAGTCAACGCGTCTGCCACATTCAGATCCGTATGTATTTTGCAAATTTCTATGTCTACAATTCTCTGCACGGAGCTACTCTAGCTAATTGCTCCCACTTTCAATACATGTCCAGATTGAGACTCGGAGTCATCTGGATCAGTGTCATAGCTTGCATCGACGTAACGCTTTATGACGAACTCTTTGTCTCTTCCATAACTGAGAAACATTTCCTTAGTCCTCTTTAGGTACCTAAGGATAATTTTGACCGTTGTCCAGTGATCCACTACTGGATCACTATTGTATCCCCCTTGCCAAACTCATGGCAAGGTACACAATAGGTCTGGTATACAGCATGGCATACTTTATAGAACCTATGGCTGGGAATGACTTTCATTCTCTTTCTATCTTCTGCCGTGGTCGGGTTTTGAGTCTTACTCAACTTCATACCTTACAACTCAGGCAAGAACTCCTTCTTTGACTGATCCATTGTGAACTCCTTCAAAATCTTATCAAGGTATGTACTAATCAAAAGTCTTATCAAGCATCTTGATATATCTCTATAGATCTTGATGCCCAATATGTAAGCAGCTTCACCGAGGTTTTCTTTGAAAAAAAACTCCTTTCAAACACTCCTTTATGCTTTTCAGAAAAATTCTACATCATTTCCGATCAACAATATGTCATTCACATATACTTATCAGAAAGGTTGTAGTGCTCCCACTCACTTTCTTGTAAATACAGGCTTCACCGCAAGTCTGTATAAAACTATATGCTTTGATCAACTTATCAAAGCATATACTCCAAGTCCGAGATGCTTGCACTAGTCCATAGATGGATCGCTGGAGTTTGCACACTTTGTTAGCACCTTTAGGATCGACAAAACCTTTTTGGTTGCATCATATACAACTCTTCTTTAAGAAATCCATTAAGGAATGCAGTCTTGACATCCATTTGCCAGATTTCATAAAATGCGGCAATTGCTAACATGATTCAGACAGACTTAAGCATCAATACGAATGAGAAAATCTCATCATAGTCAACACCTTGAATTTATCGAAAACCTTTTGCGACAATTCGAGCTTTGTAGATAGTAACACTACCATCAGCGTCCATCTTCCTCTTGAAGATCCATTTATTCTCAATGGCTTCCCTATCATCGGGCAAGTCCACCAAAGTCCACACTTTGTTCTCATACATGGATCCTTGAGGTCGCTTGAAGCTACGTCGGTATTTCCCCAAAGGGGAAGGGATGATGCAGCACGGCGGTGGTAGGTATTTCCCTCAGATATGAAACCAAGGTTATCGAACCAGTAGGAGAACCAAGCAACACAATGTAAACATTCCCTGCACACAGATAACAAATCCTCGCAACCCAACGTGTTAAAGGGGTTGTCAATCACTTCCAGGATACAACGCCTCAAGATAGGCAAACGGACGTAAAATGCAGCAAGGTATTTTTGTATTTTTGGTTTAATAGATCTGAAAATAAATGCAAAGGAAAAGTAGATCGCAAAGGCAAATATATGAGAAAGAAGACCCGGGGGTCGTAGGTTTCACTAGTGGCTTCTCTCGAGAAAAATAGCAAACGATGGATAAACAAATTATTGTTGGGCAATTGATAGAACTTCGAATAATCATGACGATATCCAGGCAATGATCATTATACATCACGTCCAAGATTAGTAGACCGACTCCTGCCTGCATCTACTACTATTACTCCACACATCGACCACTATCCAGCATGCATCTAGTGTATTAAGTTCATGGAAAAATGAAGTAATGCAATAAGAACGATGTCATGATGTAGACAAGATCTATCTACGTAGAGATAGACCCCGCCATTTTATCCTTAGTAGCAACGATACATATGTGTCGGTTCCCTTTCTGTCACTGGGATCAAGCACCGTAAGATCGAACCCACTACAAAGCACCTCTTCCCATTGCAAGATAAATAGATCAAGTTGGCCAAACAAAACCCAAATATCGGAGAAGAAATACGAGGCTATAAGCAATCATGCATATAAGAGATCAAAGAAACTCAAATAACTTTCATGGATATAAAAAGATATAACTGATCATAAACTCAAAGGTCATCAGATCCCAACAAACACACCGCAAAAGAGTTACATCATATGGATCTCCAAGAGACCATTGTATTGAGAATTCAGCGAGAGAGAGGAAGCCATCTAGCTACTAACTACAGACGCGTAGGTCTACAAAGAACTACTCACGCATCATCGGAGAGGCACCAATGGAGGTGGTGAACCCCATCCGAGATGGTGTCTAGATTGGATCTGGTGGTTCTGGACTCTGCGGTGGCTCGATGAATATTTTGTCTACTCCCCTAGGGTTTCTGGAATTTCGGGGTATTTATATAGCAAAGAGGCGGTCCAGGAGGCACCCGAGGTGGGCACAACCCACTTGGGCGCGCCTGGGCCTCCTAGTGCGCCCTGGTGGGTTGTGCTCTCCTCGGAGCACCCCCAGGGCGCAGCGAGGGCCCATTCGTGTCTTCTGGTCCATAAAAAATCTCCGTAAAGTTTCGTGGCATTTGGACTCCGTCTGATATTGATTTCCTGCAATGTAAAAAAACATGCATAAAACAACAACTGGCACTTGGCACTATGTCAATAGGTTAGTACCAAAAAATGATATAAAATGACTATAAAATGATTATAAAACATCCCAAATTGATAATATAACAGCATGGAACAATCAAAAATTATAGATACGTTGGAGACTCCTATCTCAGATTTCATGGCCTCAAGCCATTTATCGGAATCTGGGCTCATCATCGCTTCTTAATAGTTCATAGGTTCGTCATGGTCTAGTAACATGACTTCCAGAACAAGATTACCGTACCACTCTAGTGCGGAACGTGCTCTGGTTGACCTACGAAGTTCGGTAGTAACTTGATCTGAAGTTTCATGATCATTATCATTAGCTTCCTCTCAAGTTGGTGTAGGCATCATGGGAACGGTTTTCTGTGATGAGCTACTTTCCAATTCGAGAGAAGGTACAATTACCTCATCAAGTTCTACTTTCCTCCCACTCACTTCTTTCAAGACAAACTCCTTCTCTAGAAAGGATCCATTCTTAGCAACAAAGATCTTGCCTTCCGATCTGTGATAGAAGGTGTACCCAACAGTTTCTTTTGGGTATCCTATGAAGACGCACTTCTCCGATTTGGGTTCGAGCTTATCAGGCTAAAGCTTTTTCACATAAGCATCGCTACCCCAAACTTTAAGAAACGACAGCTTAGGTTTCTAGCCAAACCACGGTTCATACGGTGTCGTCTCAACGGATTTAGACGGTGCCCTATTTAACGTGAATGCAGCTATCTCTAATGCGTAACCCTAGAACGATCATAGATCGCACCATATCTAATAAAGTACGGTTACGATGTTCGGACACACCATTATGCAGTTGTGTTCCAGGTGGCGTGAGTTGTGAAACAATTCCACATTGTTTTAAATGAAGGCCAAACTCGTAACTCAAATATTCGCCTCCGCGATCAGATCGTAGAAACTTTATTTTCTTGTTTCGATGATTCTCCACTTCACTCTAAAATTCTTTGAACTTTTCAAATGTTTCAGACTTGTGTTTCATTAAGTAGATATACCCATATCTGCTCAAATCATCTGTGAAGGTCAGAAAATAACGATACCCGCTGCGAGCCTCGACACTCATCGGACCGCATACATCGGTATGTATTAGTTCCAATAAGTCAGTGGCTCGCTCCAATGTTCCAAAGAACAGAGTTTGAGTCATCTTGCCCATGAGGCATGGTTCGCAAGCATCAAATGATTCATAATCAAGTGATTCCAAAAGTCCATCCGCATGGAGTTTCTTCATGCGCTTTACACCAATATGACCTAAACGACAGTGCTACAAATATATTGCACTATCATTATCAACTTTGCATCTTTTGGCATCAATATTATGACTATGTGTATTACTACGATCAAGATTCAATAAACCATTCACATTGGGTGTATGACCATAGAAGGTTTTATTCATATAAACAGAACAACAATTATTTTCTGACTTAAATGAATAATCGTATTGCAATAAACATGATCTAATCATATTAATGCTCGACGCAAACACCAAATAACATTTATTTAGGTTCAATTTTAATCCCGAAGGTAGAGAGAGTGTGCAATGGTGATTGTATCAACCTTGGAATTACTTCCAACACACATCTTCACCTCGTCGTTAACTAGTCTCTGTTTATTTTGTAACTCCTGTTTCGAGTCACTACTCTTAGCAACTGAACCTAGTATCAAATATCGAGGGGTTGCTATAAACACTAGTAAAGTACACATCAATAACATGTATATCAAATATACTTTTGTTCACTTTGCCATCCTTCTTATCCGCCAAGTATCTAGGGCAGTTCCACTTTTAGTGACCATTTCCTTTGCAGTAGAAGCACTCGGTTTTAGGCTTGGGTCTAGCTTTGGGCTTCTTCATGTGAGTGGAAACTTTCTTGCCATTCTTTTTGAAGTTTACCTTTCTTTCACTTGCCCTTTTTCTTGAAACTAGTGGTCTTGTTAACCATCAACACTTGATGCTATTTCTTGATTTCTACCTTCGCTGATTTCAGCATCGTGAAGAGCTTGGGAATCGTTCTCGTCATCCCTTGCATATTATAGTTCATCACGAAGTTCTAGTAACTTGGTGATAGTGACTAGAGAACTCTGTCAATCACTATCTTATCTGGAAGATTAACTCCCACTTGATTCAAGCGATTGTAGTACTCAGACATTCTGAGCATATGCTCACTGGTTGAGCTATTCTCCTCCATCTTGTAGGCAAAGTACTTGTCAGAGGTCTCATACCTCTCGACACGGGCATGAGTCTGAAATACCAATTTCAGCTCTTGGAACATCTCATATGCTCCGTGGTGTTCAAAACGTTTTTGAAGTCCCGGTTCTAAGTCGTAAAGCATGGTGCACTAAACTATTAAGTAGTCATCATATCGAGCTTGCCAACCGTTCATAACATATGCATCTGCACCTGCAATAGGTCTGTCAACTAGCGGTGCATTAAGGACATAATTCTTCTGTGCACCAATGAGAATAATCCTCAGACTATGGACCCAGTCCGCATCATTGCTACTATCATCTTTCAACTTAGTTTTCTCTAGGAACATATCAAAAAACATAGGGGAGCTACAACGTGAGCTATTGATCTACAACATAATTTGCAAATACTATCAGGACTAAGTTCATGATAAATTAAAGTTCAATTAATCATATTACTTAAGAACTCCCACTTAGATAGACATCCCTCGAGTCATCTAAATGATCACGTGATCCAAATCAACTAAACCATGTCCGATCATCACGTGAGATGGAGTAGTCTTCAATGGTGAACATCTCTATGTTGATCATATCTACTATATGATTCACGTTCGACCTTTTGGTCTCCAGTGTACCGAGGCCATGTCTGTACATGCTAGGCTCATCAAGTTTAACCCGAGTATTTCGCATGTGCAAAACTGCCTTGCACCCATTGTATGTGAATGTAGAGCTTATCACACCCGATCATCACGTGGTGTCTCGGCACGACGAATTATCGCAATGATGCATACTCAGGGAGAACACTTATACCTTGAAATTTTAGTAAGGTATCATCTTATAATGCTACCTCCGTACTAAGCAAAATAAGATGCATAAAAGATAAACATCACATGCAATCAAAATACGTGACATGATATGGCCATCATCATCTTGTGCCTTTGATTTCCATCTCCAAAGCACCGTCATGATCTCCATCGTCACCGGCTTGACACCTTGATCTCCATCGTAGCGTCGTGGTCGTCTCGCCAACTATTGCTTCTACAACTATCGCTAACGCATAGTGATAAAGTAAAGCAATTACATGGTGTTTGCATTTCATACAATAAAGCGACAACCATAAGGCTCCTGCCAGTTGCCGATAACTTTTACAAAACATGATCATCTCATACAACAACGTATATCACATCATGTTTTGACCATATCATATCACAACATGCCCTGCAAAAACAAGTTAGACGTCCTCTACTTTGTTGTTGCAAGTTTTACGTGGCTGCTACGGGCTTCTAGTAAGAACCGTTCTTACCTACGCATCAAAACCACAATGGTGATTTATCAAGTTTGCTGTTTTAACCTTCAAGAAGGACCATCCGCAGTCAAATTCGATTCAACTAAAGTTGGAGAAACAGACACTCGCCAGCCACCTTTATGCAAAACTAGTTGCATGTCTGTCGGTGGAACCGGTCTCATGAACGTGGTCATGTAAGGTTGGTCCGAGCCGCTTCATCCAACAATACTGCCGAATCAAAATAAGACATAAGCAGTATGACGATCACCGCCCACAACTCTTTATGTTCTACTCGTGCATATCATCTACGCATAGACCTGGCTCGGATGCCACTGTTGGGAAACGTAGCATGCAATTTCAAAAAATTCCTACGCTCACGCAAGATCTATCTAGGAGATGCATAGCAACGAGAGGGGGAGAGTGCGTCCACGTACCCTCATAGACCGAAAGAGGAAGCGTTTTGTTAACGCGGTTGATGTAGTCGAACTTCTTCTCGTTTCGGCCGATCAAGTACCGAACGTACGGCACCTCCGAGTTCTGCACAAGTTCAGCTCGATGACGTCCCTCGAACTCTTGATACAGCAAAGTGTCGAGGGAGAGTTCCGTCAGCACGATGGCATGGTGACGGTGATGGTGAAGTGATCCATGCAAGGCTTCGCCTAAGCACTAGGGGAATATGACCGGGGCGTAAACTGTGGAGGGGGGCGCCGCACACCGCTAACAATGTTTTATGTGTGTTCTAGCGGTGCCCCCCCCCCCACATATATATATAGGTTGGAGGGGAGGAGAGGCAGCCAAGGGGGCACTCCAAGTAGGAGGAATCCTACTTGGGGTCCTCCCAATTCGGCCTCCCCCCTTTCCTATTCCTATTCGGAGTAGGAAGGGAAGAGGGGGAAGGGGGGTCTTGTTCCCTTTTTCCTTTCCTCCTTCCCCTTTCCTTATCCAATTTGGCCAGCCCATATGGGGGGCGCACTAGCCCCTTTGTGGCTGGTGTGTTTCCCCTCTTGGCCCATAAGGCCCATATCTTTTGCCGGGGGTGCCCGGAACCCCTTCTGGTGACCCGACAAGTACCCGGTGCTTCCCAGAACACTTCCGATGTCCGAATACCATCGTCCTATATATCAATCTTTACCTTTCGACCATTTTGAGACTCCTCTTCATGTCCGTGATCTCATCCGAGACTCCGAACAACATTCTGTCACCAAAGCACATAACTCATATAACAAATCATCATCGAACGTTAAGCATGCGGACCCTACGGGTTCGAGAACTATGTAGACATGACCGAGACACCTCTCCGGTCAATAACCAATAGCGGAACCTGGATGCTCATATTGGCTCCCACACATTCTACGAAGATCTTTATCGGTCGAACCGTAATGACAACATATGTTATTCCCTTTGTCATCGGTATGTTACTTGCCCGAGATTCGGTCGTCGGTATCTTCATACCTAGTTCAATCCCGTTACCGGCAAGTCTCTTTACTCGTTCCGTAATACATCATCCTGCAACTAACTCATTAGTCACGTTGATTGCAAGGCTTCTTATGATGTGTATTACCGAGAGGGCCCAGAGATACCTCCCCAATACTCGGAGTGACAAATCCTAATCTCGATATATGCCAACCCAACAAACACCTTCGAAGATACATGTAGAGCATCTTTATAATCACCCAGTTACGTTGTGACTTTTGATAGCACACAAGGTATTCCTTCGGTATCTGGGAGTTACATAATCTCATAGTCAAAGGAATATGTATATGACATGAAGAAAGTAATAGCAATAAAACTGAACGATCAATATGCTAAGCTAACGGATGGGTCTTGTCCATCACATCATTCTCCTAATGATGTGATCCCGTTCATCAAATGACAACACATGTCTATGGTTAGGAAACTTAACCATCTTTGATTAAAGAGCTAGTCTAGTAGAGGCTTACTAGGGACACTGTGTTTTGTCTATGTATCCACACATGTATCAAGTTTCCGGTTAATACAATTCTAGCATGAATAATAAACATTTATCATGAAATAAGGAAATATAAAGTAACAACTTTATTATTGCCTCTAGGGCATATTTCCTTCAGGGTTGGCATAGATCGAGATTAGGATTTGTCACTCCGAGTATCGGAGAGGTATCTCTGGGCCCTCTCAGTAATGCACATCATAATAAGCCTTGCAAGCAATATGACTAATGAGTTAGTTGCGGGATGATGCATTATAGAATGAGTAAAGAGACTTACCGGTAACGAGATTGAACTAGGTATTAAGATACCGACGATCGAATCTCGGGTAAGTAACATACCGATGACAAAGGGAATAACGTATGTTGTCACAACGGTTCGACCGATAAAGATCTTCATAGAATATGTGGGAGCCAATGTGAGCATCCAGGTTCCGCTATTGGTTATTGACCAGAGAGGTGTCTCGGTCATGTCTACATAGTTCTCGAGCCCGTAGGGTCCGCACGCTTAATGTTCGATGACGATTTGTATTATATGAGTTATGTGATTTGGTGGCCAAATGTTGTTCGGAGTCCCGGATGAGGTCACGGACATGATGAGGAGTCTCGAAATGGTCAAGAGATAAAGATTGATATATTGTATGATAGTATTCGGACACCGGAAGTGTTCTGGAGTGTATCGGGTACATATCAAAATACAGGGGGGTTATCGGAACCCCCCGGGGGAAGATATGGGCCATATGGGCCATCGGAGGGAGGCACACCGGCCCACAAAGGGGTGGCGTGCCCCCCACAAGGGAGGAGTCCGGATTGGACTAGGGAGGGGGCGGCGCCCCCCTTTCCTTCTCCTCCTCCCTCTCCTTTCCCCTTTTCCCCTCCGGTAAAAGGAAGGGGAGCGAATCCTACTAGGAGCCCAAGTAGGACTCCTCCTACTTGGGGCGCGCCTAGGGCCGTTCTCTTCCCCTCTCCCTCCTTTATATACGGGGGTGGGGGCGCCTCTAACACACATCAATTGTTCCAAGCCGTGTGCGGCGCCCCCGCTCCACAGTTTACGCCTCCAGTCATATTCACGTTGCTTAGGCGAAGTCCTGCGCGGATAACTTCACCATCATCATCACCATGTCGTCGTGCTGACGGAACTCTCCCTCGACACTTTCCTAGATCAAGAGTTTGAGGGACGTCATCGAGCTGGACGTGTGCAGAACTCGGAGGTGCCGTACGTTCGGTGTTTGATCGGTTGGATCGAGAAGACGTTTGACTACATTAACCGCGTTAACTAACGGTTCCGATTTCGGTCTATGAGGGTACGTGGACACACTCTCCCCCTCTCTTTGCTATGCATCTCCTAGATAGATCTTGCATGAGTGTAGATTTTTTTTGAAATTGCATGTTACGTTTCCCAACATTATTGTCTATGGTGACACGGTTAAGGTATGTTCTGCTATGATCACCAAGAGAAAAACATTATTGCCTAAAAAAACTAATTGGATAAAAGGTATCCGTAGGAACCAATTTTCTTTTTTCAACTCTCCCAATACTAAAAAGCGGATTTGATTTGCACTGCTACGTCCATGCCCCGATTTCCAGTCAAAAGCGGTCAACATATGCCAGGAATATGGCCGGTTCAGACCCCCAAGTGACCATACGATGAGCGGTTAATGCAATTAAGACATTTTTTGTCTTAATCCTATCATGTAATTTGGAGATGACAAAAAATGGCGTACAATGAGCTGTCTCTTACTTGTATCTCTAGTAACTAGATATTCTTAAAAATATGTAAAATATTTGTTACAAAGAGATCATCTTTTAATTAAGATAAGGCAAAGTCTTTTTTCTTTCTTTTTCTCCGCCTCTACATTTATGCTATGTGACACTTTTAAGATAGCACCGCCTCTACATTTATGCTATGTGGTAGTTTTAAGATAACACCATTATACATGCTCTTATGACCGTAATTTGCGCTTTCCAAAATACAAGGGCCAAGGCGAGAGAGCAGCCAATGCAATTAAAATAATAGTAACTTGCGCTCTCTAGGATGCGGTGGCTAACGCTGGTTATCGCAGGGAGTAACTTAGGCTAATAATATTATATGTGGTGTCATGCATACATCATTTATTAGGTTGTAAACTCATATTACATTAACAATTGCCTTTTTTTTTCTCATTAATTACTTATCACGTCATCTACTTTACCTAGATATGTGATGTCATCTACTTTACCTAGATAGTGGGGAGTACTTAGAGCAGTAACATGCATATGTTACTAGTCTATATTACTACCTTTATAGTGGGGAGTAACATATGTATAATGTCAGACTAGTCATAATGGGTAGTAACTCAGACTAGTAACATGCATATGTTACTAGTCTATGTTACTACCATCATAGTGGGTAGTAACATAAGTGTAATGTTATGTATCCTTCATTTATTATGTTGTAGACTCATTTTGTATTGGGATGAGTTATGTTACGGTAACATATTATGTTACCACAAGCATCACTCCCCTCATTAATTCCATGCCACATAAGCATATATGTTTTGGGATGCGTTATATTACTACCTAAGTTACTCCTATTATGGTTAGCCTCATGCAACACTTCATTTATTAGGTTATATAGACTCATCTTGTCTTGATATGTGACATTACTTATAGTGTGAGTGACATATTATGTTACGACATGCCTCTTTTTTCTCATTAATTACTTGTCACATCAGCTATTTTGTCTTAGATATATGTGATATTATCACTTACGTTACTCCCACCATGCGAAGAGTACAACAACCATATAATTCACGCATGGTTTGGCACCTGTTTTCTTAAAGTGACATGTTTTTTTTCCTGCAAGTCATTTCACAAGGCGTAAATAATTCTCGATCCGTGGAGGTGACTGCTTCTTAAATTAGGCTGATTAGCTGACACGACGCTTTTGCGAGTAAGATAGCAGGCTAACACTGTAATCGCAAAGCCTCGAATTGCGGTCAGCCCGGAGTGAGGCTTTGCGACCAAAACTCCAGGAATTGAAGAGCATCCATTCTGACGAAGCAGATTCCACCTCAACACACTTCACATGAAATCTCATCTCATTTCCTTGTGGGCACGAGGTTAAGGAAACTCAACACGGTGATCCGTTTCCTGTAAAATGGACAGCAACAGAGACATACGTATATACGTATAAATGGAAACCAAGCGTTGTAGGAATCCAAACCCCACGCCGAGACGAGCAGCAGGCAAAATGTTACTAACAGGAGATGCCAACACAAATAAGTCTAAACCATATCTGTTCTATTGGAAATTTCAAACGGTAATATACAGCAGTTCCACTAACAGCACGCTAGGTATGAACAACCACGCAGGGATTTACAAACCCCGTTATCTTGCACCGGAGCGTCGAACCTTTCTCCCGATAAAAGGGGGAGCAGGCGCAACAGCCAGTCTGGTGCCCATGACAAGGGAAATCACAGCTGGGAACAAGGGGAAAAGAAGAAGAACGAAAACTTTTCCTCTAGGGCAAACATGTACAGCTTGGGAGGAAAACACATGATGGCCAGAAATCACAAGACTGTATTGATGTGCAATGCTTTCAACAGTGAGGTGGCCATTTGTTTGACCAGCACTTGTTGACCGCCACGTTGCCCGTCCCTACGTTCTTCAATGAGGTTTTGTAGCTTCTGGGGAAGGTCGTTCTCCACTATGAGCTGCTTTGGTCGAGGGTGGTGCTCATAGACAACCTGGAAATTTGTAACATAGTCACATATTACAACTCACGTTGTACATAACAGCATGGAACACGTTTTACTTGACATGTAGAATCACTGAATCATGAGAAAAGAGTGAACAGCAAACCTTTATTAGTTTCAGCAGAGTCAAACGAGCAATAGCTTCTCGATGGTCAAGTCTTGCAATAAGCAATGTCGTCAAACCATTGGTGGCTATTGCAGTATTTATCCGAGATGATTTCCTGCAATTGCATTGCATACCATTGCATCTATCAATATAATCTGTGTCATTATAGAAGAGATAACATCAAACAGGAAAGGCTGCCCTCTGTTCTTACGTGATTATTTTGAGGAAAGCATCGAGTATATGAACAAAATATTGTTCAGGGCAGTCTTCGAAAAATTTCACCAACTTCTGAATGGCCTCTTTCTTCAACAAGGCTTGCTCTACTTTTCTGTGATCATTGTCATGAGCCAAACAAACAGCAATGGAATCCAAAGCTGTACATGCCCATGCATCATCCTCTAACAGGTCCAAGTACACATCCAGGCCTCCATGAGCTCTCAACTGCTCTCTAGAGTTGCGAGAAGCATGAGCCATATCACAAAGCAGAGGCAATGCATACTGCCTTAGCGGCGAGTCTGACATGACAAAATTCATCAAGTGAGGGATGATCCCATTTTCAGCTGCTTGTTCCTGTCTTCTTTTATTGATCTTACAAAGGTTGAACAGCGCATTGAGGACCTAAATGCAGACAGGACAAGGCTGTTATGATGTGCATGTTAGAGTTCCCATATGACAATGCACAAAAACTTGCAAAAGAAGGATAATTACGTACTTCTCCTGTTTCAGTTCCCAAACATAATGATTTTGTTCCATTC
>NC_041383.1:735704986-735715963 GCF_002162155.2 Triticum dicoccoides | reverse complement strand
ATTAAGATATTACAGACATCATCACTCTGTTATGTTAATTATCTTACAAAATAATCAGGTATAATTGCAGGATAGCAACTAAGCATAATCGAGGTACTTTCTTCTCCTAGGCATAATCCCACAACACCCTGTGAGTCGGGCAAAACTTCAGCTCCCAACTACAACAGGGCATACTCATTTTAAATGAAACTAAACAAAAAATAGAGGGTGAATAAAACATGATGAAAACACAATTTAGGTAGAACACAACTATAAGAGTGAGCATTTTGAATTTCATGCAAATCAGCATGTAATAAGCACAACCTATCTGACAATCTTTTTGGCAAACTAAGACGTTTAAGCCACCCACCTCGCTATGTATTTGAAAAACTAGAGGTCCATCACGAAGTTCGAGAATTGGTATCAAATGCTTGATAGCATCTGTGCGTTGAAGTGTCTCTAGACAATTAGGATCACCAGACAAATGATTAATGCACCTAAGAATCTGCAGAAAAAGAGATATCGTTCCAGAGCAGGAACAGAAAACATAAACAAATCAGTCACCTGAAAAATTAGCTAGCATAAACAATTTGTAAAAGGCTTCAAGCTTTACCTTCAGAAGAATAGGAGATTCTATCTTGTTGAACATCTGGAACAGCCGTGCGAGAAGGCTTTGGCTAGACATGAGAGATTTTACAACAGTGTCTGCTTGTGCAAACTCCAAAAGAAGATCTGCCACTTTCTCAAGATACTCGCGTGCAACATCAGCACTCATAGAAACCATTTGAGCTAATAGACCAGATGATGTTGTACTTCCTGGCATTCTTGCATTGAGCACTCCTGATCCAGACAACACGCCAGATGCTGTTTGTGACGCTGCTCCAGATGTTGAAGTTCCCTCATTGGAAGCTGTTGGGCCATACTTCATACTTGGAGCCCTATTTGAAGCTTTCATATTAGAATCAAGGTTACCATTCTCTCTTCCCTGTCTAGAGACCTCTGCACGAAATTGAAAGAGCAATTAGTGAACAAAGAAAGGTTTTACTGTCACAATAAACCCCTTCACTCTAGGTATACACAGTATTTAATAGTGTATATCACACCAAGCTCTGCACAGTTAATGCAAGGTGCCCAATGGATAGAGGAGGGTGAGCAGGGCAGTGACAACTGATCTTGCCCTGATTGTCTTGGTTAGAATTACTGTAACTCTGGCGGTCCTCCCATTCCTCATTATGGTTACTTTTGTGTTTTAACTATCATGCTCGTTCATTTTTGCTATCTGTATTCCCTCTTTGTAATTCATTAATGATAATGACAACCAGGGTAGGTACAAAGTTGCAGTAGAACCAGCTTGTCCCAAAACTGTTCACTACTGAGCATCACCAGCTACGGTAACATCTGGAAGCTAGATGGTGTCTTGTGGATTGTAGTCTCTGGATTTTGCAAATGATGCGAGGTAACCAAAAGGAAAATAAATAGAGGTAAAGCGTTAAAAAAAACCGACAACAAACAAGATTCTACCAAACATTCAGGAAACCTTGAGGGTCCTATAGCATATGGCGCCACCACCTCCCTCTTACGATCTCATCCATAAACCCCGTGAACCCAAACACTAACCCCATTACCCACCAACCAACGGATGTTTTTTGGGTAAAAAATTAACGGGCATTGGGGAGAGCTAGGAGCAGACAAGTAGCAAAGTCACGAGGTAGGAGCGAAAGGCAAAGTAGGTAGCGGAGCCGCATGATAAGGATATTTCCAAAAAAAAAGATTGATGGAAAAGGAAAGAGAGAATGTACAAAAAGTGTGTCATCTCATAGTAAAACTATTGGGATGGGGAAATTTTTGAGAAGAGAAAACTCAGAGATGAATAATAATCTGTACACGTGATGGGAACATAGCAGAATGCAGACTGATTACTAGTATTCTATGAACTAAAATAAAGAACTGGAATTAAGTAGCGTACCAGCAAATTCTGCCATTAGCAAGTCAAGTTCACCATTTGTTTTCCTCTCTACTGAAGCATGTAACAGTGGCAAAATACTTTCATGCCTTTCTAGTCCAGACATGTGACGGGCATAATCAAGCTGTCCAGATACATGACGAGAGGGAGGTTCTTTCTCCAATAAACTCAGTAGAGGCCGGATTTGATCATTCTGACCACTACTATGTCCATTTGATACTAATTCTATATGCTTGGGAGATCTGTCTGTTGATGACCTTCCTCCAGAAACACTAAGCCGCTGTGGCCTTACCAGGTCATTATCGTTTCTCTCCATGTGACCAGCAGCAGATATATCATTGAACCTGGGAGATGCTGAAGGATCCAATAAGATATGGTGCTTATCAGCATCTGCTTGTAATGACTGCATGGAGCCAGATGAATGGTAATGATCCAGCCTTACTTTAGAACTTTCTAGCATCGGCACATCTAGCTGACCAGATTTTAGACGGGGGGTGGAACCATTCTGTGTTACTGAAGCACCTGACCCTGAGATGGAAGCAAATCGTGTTGCTTCATTCAAGCTATGAAGAGTATTAACTAGCCTGAGAAGTATCCCATTCTTTGCTGCTATACGACAGAAGTCATTTCTCGGCGTTGAATGCTGAAGCTTGAAGACCTGCCAGATGCCATCAATTGCAAGATGAACCATTTCCCTGCTAATTTACAATAAACTTATCAGAAACAAGCATCTAGTAATACATAGGAATAGGATATACCGGAAAAATCTAAAGGAATTGTTTAAGACAAAAATGTACAAACTTACCTAAATTTTGCATAGTCAGGCTCCAAAAAACTCACCAAAACAGGTATACCTTGACATGCAATGAACATTTGCAACGTCAAGGTGCTGGAGACGGAAAACTGATAATTAGCGCCGCGGCTTGCGTTTAAATACAGTTAGACACCATGAACCATGACAGAAAATAAACCTGGCCTGGCAAAGCTGCTGCAGAAAAAAGGATGCTTGCATCCGGACTTCCTTTGCACGATCTGGCACGGCAAAATTCATCACCACTGGTATCTGCAAACAAATTTTACAGTATCAATTATCCATTCCACGTTGTCAATAGAATTTAGAGATCATGAATTGTTATTGAAGTGGAACCGAAGCCTCACAAGGCCAACAAGACAGGCATTTTCCAGGAAGCCTGTATTATCTTTTACAATGTAGTTGATGAGTTGCAGAACAGAACATATAATCTGCAGAAAATAAACAGACAACTTCTCAGTGTAAAGACCAGCAAAAAAAACTTCATGAAAGTAAAGTAAAAATTCATACACGGTTTTTTGGAAGTTCAAGAAGTTCCATCAACGGAAGGAAACCATTCTGTGACACATAAATCTGTTTTTGCTCAGGCCGGTGACTGAAGAATAACATAAGCTTTTGGCATGCTGACAGTATTACTTCTTCACTTTCCCCGGGCTTCAGCTGTGCTACTATTTTGCTGTATTCCACAGACTGTAAATATAAGCAACAAAAGTACTTCATGGTCAGGACAGAATAATAATTACAAATGAATCATAACAACGTGATAAAAAGTACTGTGACATTGCAATTTAAAGTTAAAATAACTTGAAAATCAACATTTCTAAATAAAGGACATCTAATGTGGCATGTGAATTTGCAACCGAGCAGTTGATAACAGCCAAGGAGCAATATAAACTAATGCTACCTCTCAAATACTACTGAAGCTGGACGCTTTACCAACATGTAATATTTACAAAATAGAATGGTTTAACAGGACTGTTGCCACACAATTAAAATGCTCAAAATGAATAAATACAGGTATATGTTGCCAAAAATATCACAACTCTAGCAAATGGCAGACCTGTAAAGGGAAAAGATTCTCTCCTGGAATGTTGTCATGAAATTCCTGTAAAAAGTATTTAGTGATAATATTGTCAGGGCTGCAGTCATCGGAATTTCATCTATTTTTCTACATTGTCAAGGAAGGGAAAGTAGAACACATAGTGGGGAGAGCAATACCTCAAATAATTCAAGAAGTTTTCCGCCATTCATGGGCACATTGTCATTTCCCTTCTGCTTCTGTGACACCATCCTATCCCTGAGCTCTTGAGCGGTAGTGGATGTTGAAGCTTCACCCACATGATCTCCTCGCTTGTCAATTGGGAATAAATCCTCCAAGGAGGCATCTCCAGGTGTATCACTGAATCTACTCAGTCCATTAGCTCCCTCGGCAACTAAAGGTTTTGCCTCCTGTGAAGACATGATATACATGAATACCATAAAGAATAGGTATCTGCATTCTTGACCAAGAAAGCATAAGATTTTTTTCTGTGTGCAAGGACAATTGCTGTACGGAAAGTTCTCACCTGTAGAAAGGTGGCATTCTGTCTCCCAGCCTGGAAGGAGAAAGCATCATCATCCTCAAAACTCGAAGGGTCTTTACTTTCAGGCTCTAAATTTTTGCTGGCACCGTTTTTTGATTCTTGGCTGCTCCTAGCTACCTTAGTTGGCAGAACATCTTGCGAAGGTTCATGTTCTATCTTGCCATTTAAATCGGTAGCTCCAGGAGAAGATTCCAATGATAGCTTTTCATGGAAAACTAATGTAGGATCTTTAGTGAGAACCACATTATCTTTCATGAGTTCCACATTGTTTGAAATATTGCTTTCTGCAGGTTTTCCATCATGAAGCTCGTCAGATTTACCTTGTCCCGCAGATACAGAAACCAGTTCTTTTGTTCCATCCTCCTAGGGCCAGATTATAGTTACAGATAAATAAAAGTTTAATATACTGAGATCATCATAATCTTGTGGGTCCAGCACAAGAATTTGAACTGATTCGATTCAATGAAATGAACATGGGAAAAAACCCTGAAAAGCTTACCTGTTCAATGTCAGAAGCAACAGGTGCTTGTGTATCTCCTGATGGACCAGAAAACTCAGCGTGATTATCGCTACTTGGGACTTCATCATCCATGTCAATATGCCTTATTATACAAACAAATTATAAACTCCTTTAGTAGCCTATCAATCAAAGTCACTTTCGGGAGACAGTTAAAGCAATGTTGGCAGCTGTTCTGTGGACAATTAATCTGTCGAGATTTACAGATTATAAAAATTATACATTTGCAGGATTTAATCACCGCATGAGCATGAGAAAATCCACGAAAAGGAACAAAAATCAGAATATGAGCATGGAACACACATATTAAGTATGCATTGAGAGTGCAAAGCATGCTTGTTGGAAAGAAAATAAAAGTTAAAAAGGCACAAGCTGTGTATGCTTCTTAGCAAATCACCAGCTTTGAACAGATATAGACAAAAACAAAATAGAATATTCATATATTGAAGGCAGAGAATTTTACTATATGATGTTTCAATCATATCAGTTCAGGCACTAAAAGAACAGAAGCAAACATCTCTTGTGGGGAAGTTGCATCCAAAACAAAGTCAAGTAGTCCTGCAAGTTAACCTCTGGGAATTTCATCACATCCCAGTCACTAAACACATAATAACACAACTACCATGAAATATTTTTCATGAATGTAGTGATGCTTGAAAATTGACAAGTACAGGTTAAGTCTGAAGACCAACTAAATTGAGTGACCGAAAAAGGTCAAACTCTGGGGCTATCAGGTGATTTCACAATGTTTTAGTTTTCTAGCGAGTATTTGTTGATTCATCTACTATTTACTGTCATGAATAACAATAGAAAGAATGATCTCATAAATCTGAACTACCTCGGATTAGTCTGCCGGGGAGATGACGAGGCCCGTCTCGAGTTCTGCAACCATGGGTGCATCAACAATGTCTTTGCATCAGGCCGTTGTATTGAATCCTACAAGTGCTTCTTGAAGTCAGAATAGCAAAGAATTATAGGAAGAATAAAACGAGTCTTCTAAAAGTAGAAAGGACAAATAACAAGGAACCTTTTGAAAACATTGCCGGAGAAAATCAGTAATCTCAGGAGAGAATCCTTCTGGTATTGGTGGTTGCACATCCTGCATTACATGGGTACAAGAAATTTTATGTAATGTGCAAATGAACAGTACTGTTGGAGATGTGGGAAGAGAGGTGAAACATTTGCAGGTAATCAACCTGAACAATGCGAAACAGTGCAGGCATGGGCTGCAGTTCATAATATGGTGGGGAACAAGTGAGTAACTCAATAACTGTGCAACCAACACTCCAGATATCTGACGCGGCACAAACACCAGACATTTCAATAACCTAATGCAAACAAGAAATGATGAAGGTAAGTCAAAATATCATGATAATACAATATACTCCCTCCGTCCCAAAATGTAAGACCAACTGTCAAAAATGATCTTACATTTTGGGACAGAGGGAGTAATATTTTGATAGCAAAAAATTCAAGTCTATTAGAACATCAATCCAAAGTTATAAATGTTATGTACTAGCATCTTGAGAGAGTAAATACTGTCAAAAGTTTGCAGATTCGATTAATTTTGGCTGCTAAAATTGCTGTGATGCTATCATATCAGCGGTATGGATTATCAGTTACAATATTCCGGATGCTAACAGTACTATGTGAAATTTAGGATTTTTACCACCTAAATTGTCCTGGAGCAGGTCTGCTGGTCGGTGGATAGAGTTCTATTTTCCCATCACACGTTTACTGGTTCTATTGGCATGTAGTGTCAAAATTGTCCCCATCGTGTATCTTTTTGGAAATGTATGCCACACAAGTCATCAGCCACACTGGCATAATTAAGTTCCTTGACCTTGTAAGTCTACGTTCAAGAAAACGCTTCCAAAACAAAGAAAAATGATGAATAGAAAATTTATACGGATACTTCTCTGGGCAAATGGTATTTTTTTCCCGTAAGCGATAATACAGGCTGATGAACTGATATTAAAATGATGATTGTATTATTTGTAGCAATGCTTCAAATTTGATGTTCAGTGAGTCGGAGAGTCCAATGGAACAGGTTACAGAACAACGCCTTTAAGACAATTAAAAGTAAAAGACAAACAAGAGGAAGTTGAGAAATTAATCCAGTATGTCAGTGCACCTAACAAATAATTCAGCAGGAACAAAAAAAATGGAAAGAATTAGCAACCTCGGGGGCCATCCAGTATGGGGTTCCAACAACTGAGTGTGTGTTGACATCGGCTTCAGTTAATTTAGTAGCAACTCCAAAATCAGCAAGTTTAACAAGGCCCTAAACAAGATAACAAAGAAAAATGAGAGCATGTGCAGGAAGAAGTGTAACATGATTCCAGAAAAATCAAACTTCTAATGCCCTTGGTCGTGTGTCATAGTAAGTGTGGAATTCAAGTTTAGCCATGGGCTACATCAACCATATTAAATATTCTCATATGAAATATTAGTAGCTAACTAGCTACCCACTCCATTTCACAACATAGTATTATATCTAGTGAGAAAATATGGTTCAATTACAGGAAATATATTACTCAAGTTTGGGCATTCTAGGTATGTGTGTAAAATACTCTCCACATCAAGAAAACAATGTTATAGATTCACAATATACTGAAACGTAGCCTGACAAATGTTGAATTTGTCCTCTTTTACCATCCAAAGCATCAAGAGCAGACAATTGTATCAACTACCATTAATGATTGTACATTTGAGGTTCTCTCTTCCAGAAAAAACTGCCAGGTTGCCCATGTCAGCCATTATACTTTCCTGTGTGTCTATTTATTTACTTATTAACAGAAAGCTCATTCACAAGATAAATTTTGAACATGATATTCAGAATAGCCTTTTCAACACTGTTATAAGACCCATCTTACTTCTCTAAATTCTCATTATTAGAAATCAAAAGTCAAAACAAAGAAGAACCATGTGCAAATATGCAAGTGATAAGAGCCATTTACCTCTTTAGTTGTCAATATATTTGCACCCTTGATATCTCTATGTATGACACCTTGCTCATGCAGATAGACAAGGCCCTCCAACACCTGGTCACAATAGTAAAAGTTGGAAACAGACATAGCAAGAAAATGGGAAGTCCCAGTAATCACTAATATAATATATTTCACCTGAGCAATGTAGACGGCTGCTAATGATTCAGGAAATGGTCCAAATTTGTTTGGCTTGATAATATTGGCTAGTGAACCATTCTCCACATATCTGCAGTTATTATACAGCTATCAGAACTTCCATGCTAACATGCGATGCATGTACTTCGTACCAAGACATCACAGTGAGGACACAGGATTTCTTACTCCAGAATGATATGAAGATGGCTATTTGTCTTCAATGATCCAAGATACTTCACAATATTTTTGTGATTGAGATTCTGCATAAATTAGCACAACCTTGAGTCAAAAGCAACATGATCATGTGCATCCAGAATAGGAGAGGTGAATTAGATGTTCAAAAGTAAAGGTCCTTCTAATTATGGGTACGATAATAATGATTAAAAAAGGCATAGTATCTATATTAAAAAAGAAGATTCTTCATAGACTTATGATCATCCATACTATTGAAATGTTCACATAAACCACTGAGTGTACAAAAATAAGCACACTCTTTTTTTTTAAAGTCAACTGAGGGGAGGATGCCCCTCAGGATTCTTAATTATAAAAATTTGCCACACAGGACTATAAATATGCAAAATGATAACAAAAAACTTACATAAACAGGAAATCTGGAGAAAATGCAACACAGACAAGGAAAATATGGGTTTAATTGTTTTACTAAATCCAGATGCAGTAAGTACATAAAGAAAATGCTGTGAGACTTACTTTCAGTAGATCAATTTCTTGCTGAATCGGCCACACCACCCACGAGAACAGTTATTAAACCGTACACAAAAGATAATTAGTTAGAACCCCATATTACAATGATACAAAACACAATGTAGAAAATGACGATATTCCAACAAAAGCGTTCGAATGTTGAAAATCTGAATAAAGGGACAAACAAATCTGATGAGTTGATACAAAACATGGCATCATGTTGATACAACAAGAATCAAGAATGTGAAACATAGAACTTTTGGGAACCCGGTGTTCCAAATAGCGGTAAGCAGTTAACTAGCGGTCACCCCACCACGCAGCAATAGTGTAGTATATGACTCTCTAGACAGCATTGAGTGCAGTTAAATAAATTTTTAACAAAGAGATGGTCTGAATAGTGTGTACAATGGCATGCATTACAAGCTACTCCCTCTTGGTGATCTAAACGGTCTTATATTAGTTTGCAGAGGGTAGTGATCTAAACGGTCTTATATTAGTTTGCAGAGGGAGTAGACAACACGGCTCCATCCCTTAACACGCTCCTAGATAGCATTCAGGACGAGGCCCGCTCATGGGCGGCAGCTGGGGCACCTGGTCTCCGACTTGTGCTGCCCCAAACCTGGGATGTGCATTAATCCACCTGCTGTAATCCACACATCCTCAGATGTCTGTAACTGAACCTCCCCCTTTTCAATGAAAAGAAACGCAAGGCTTTTGCGTTTTCTCGAAAAAAACATTTAAAGACTCGTTTCACTATAAGAGTACCAAACTAACAAACAGTATATAATGCAGTGCTATGAAAACAAAATATATTATTTGAGTGACTGAGGCTTCCAAGATGTAAGCACCAACATCAACTCCATGCACTAAACCTATATGTGCACCAAGTAACAAAAGGAAAGGATAGAGTGCACCATTAGTGTCATTCCACATTTCCAATTTCACAAAAGTGTAACACTAACAGCTTAATGTTCTAAAATTTAATCTTGGGGATAACTAAGAATGGTATATTGCTACATAAATTATATAAACTATTCATCTTTTCGACCCTAACACTTATATAGCCTTCAACAGCTGGGCTACATACTGGCCCAGAATAAAAATATTAATGCAACTAACTATTTTTCAATTTAGATTTTCCAGCCCCTAAACCCAGACACACACAAAAATTATAATGATTCAAGAGCTCCTATGGTTTACAAGGATGCGCACAAGCATAAATACTTTGTAACAGTTAAGAAATTAAATGTTATTCCAATGAACAATTTAAAGGAATCTACCGATATCATATCCAGAGTTCGCCGGGGGAGGGGGGGGGGGTCGCATGCATTTTCTGTGGAATCACACCAATCACATAAAACCTAGCGCGGCAGCTGCTGGCGGCACTTGATCACGTCAGCTCTCATGTTTCTTCCCCAGTTTTATGTGTCAAAAAGAGAGCTCACGAGCTCCACATGACGACCACACCCGACAACATACCACATAATTAAATCATGATGTCCAAGTATATTGCCCTAGTATGTGTGATAATTATTACAAGTCCCGACAAGTTAAATAGGAAGCTCGCCAAGGACTCCGATAAGCTAGCATAGCGGTGCCCTAGGATTTAGTTCCATGTCACGCTACCGAACAAAGCAGCGAAACCGACAACAAGCTGCATTACTCTAGCTTCCAGTCTCGTCTTAGCGCTGTTCTCGGTCGATGACGTACGTTTCTCATCTCCTGAGAACCGCATTTCATGCAATTACACGCATTTTGCCACTCGGAACGCGATATACATCATATAACACGCCCAAAAAAAAACTCTCACCATGATAATATTGAGATCCTCCTGCGGGATGTTCTCCAGCGAGACCTGCTTGATGGCCACGAAGTCGCCATTTTCCAGGTCAAGCCCCTTGTAGACGCGCCCGTACGCGCCCTTCCCTATCTCGTCCCCCAGCATCTGCAACCCGCCCACACAGACACACACAAACACAGACACACAGTGAGTGAGAGAACCATTCCTCAAGCAATTCGCTGGCGCAAAACACCAATTCCGCCGGATCCGAGGCGGGCGGGGAGCGCGGGAGGCCTCACGTATTTGTTGCCGAGCGTCTTGGATTTCGGGTTGTGCTGCCGGGACGCCATCTCGTCCCTCCTCCTCGGAGATTCGGCCCCTCCGCGGCCCGGGGCGCCGCCGGCTGCGGCGGGGACGGGCGGATCGGCGGTCACCGGCGACGAGGATTCCCGTCCGGCGAGCTCGCGGCGAGGGCCATTTAGGTTTAGGGTTTGGGTGCGAATGGAATTGGGAGTCT